>NC_140226.1:7902846-8180346 GCF_951802725.1 Rutilus rutilus | reverse complement strand
AACAATAACCAGGGCAACCCCTCCTCCCAATCTCCATCCAACTGTACACAATAAGCACGAAGGAGAGATTTCAAAGTCTGATGAAATCTCTCCAACGATCCCTGACTTTGTGGATGAAATGCACTAGCAAGATTATGCTTAATTTTTAGCTGTTTTAATACTTGTTGGAAAAGATGAGACGTAAGGTTAGAACCCTGATCACTCTGAACTATTTTAGGAATGCCAAAAATTGACATAAACTGTGACAAAGCCTTTACAATTGAACGTGACGTAATTGTGCGCAAGGGATAGGCAGAAGGGAAACGTGTAGCCAAGCACATAACGGTAAGCAAATACTTGCTTCCTGACTTCGAGCATGGTAGAGGACCCACACAGTCCACAACAACATGTTCGAAGGGTTCACAGTTCACTGGAATCGGATTTAATGGAACCGGTTTTAAGACCTGATTTGGCTTACCAGTAAGTTGACAAGTGTGACATTTTTTAACATAAGCAGAAATATCCCGCTTCAGTCGTGGCCAAAAAAAATAACGTAGAACCCGATTATAGGTTTTCTTAACCCCAAGGTGACCAGATTTTTCATGAGCAACTTCTAAAACCATAGAGCGAAACTTTGCTGGAACAACTACTTGGACAATAGGATCACCGACAAAATCCTGGCCATGAGGACACCATTTTCTCAGCAAGAGTCCATCCTGAATGAAGTACGCTCTGGCCACATCAGCTACGTCACTGTCAGAAAGAGCAAGAGTGAATAATTCAGACAATGAAGAATCTGAATGTTGCTCCTTACTCCATTCATCTGTAGAGAACGGAAAAGACAAATCAGACAAGTCAGGTATAGGAAGAGAAATATTTGCCTTTGACACTTGTTTGATTTCATCGGTCAGGACACACTGAGCATTTTTGACCATAGCCCGAGTTGCAATAGCTACAGGATCTCCCTTTAGAACTTCTTGAGTAACGTCACTCCCGGACAAAACCATAGGAGATGGCGGTACACTAGGCCAGACCTGACCTCCTGCCAATTTGTTACCCAAAATAAGGTGAACCCCCTCAATTGGTAACACAGGGCGCAGTCCTACCGCAACCTCACCAGTCACCAAATCAGAGCTAAGTTTCACCTTATGTAAAGGCACTGATAACGTATTTAATCCCATTCCCCGAACTAACATGCTCTCACCAGTTTCAGATTGCGAGGAAAATGGCAAAGTGGACTCTAAAATGAATGAATCCACAGCTCCAGTGTCCCGCAAGATTTTAATGGGAACTTCCATAGATCCATCCAACAAAGACACTCGCCCTTCTGTAATAAAAGGAGAAAAACTAGACAAGCAATTATTAGAAAGTTTAATATCAGTGTCACTATCACATAAGTGAACAGAATTGGCCATTGCCGCAGGCTTAAATTTACCCGTCTCAACTCGTTTATTTTTACTTTTAAGTATCAAACAATCTGCTTTCCAGTGTCCTTTTCCCCGACAGTAGTTACAAGTTTTGGACTGATCAAATTTGCTTGAAAATGTATGACCAGACTGTGAAGTGTTATTTGTAAAATGAGCTAAACCCACTTCCTCCCGTGTCTGCCAAACAGCAGCCGAACTCTTATGAGTAAGCACATAGTTATCAGCCAATGATGCCGCTTCTTCAGGAGACTGAAATTTGTGTTCATTAACATACGTTGCAACTTGCTCTGGAACAGAGTTTTTAAACTGTTCAATTATAATCAACTCAAGCAAATCATCAAATGTTTTAACATCAAGCGATGAACACCAACGCGTAACCTGTCGTCTCAACTCCCGCACAAACTCCAAATGGGTCCGGCCTGGAATCATCTTACACGATCTAAATCGCTGTCGATAAGTTTCAGGCACACACTCATAAACTTTCAACACCGCTGCCTTAACAGTATCATAGTCCTTACACTCATCAATAGTTAAAGCAGAAAAAGCTAATTGTGCCTTACCAACTAACACGCACTGCAACAACAATACACAGTTTGTTTTGGACCAACCTTGCATCTCAGCGACACGTTCAAAAAGAGAAAAAAACACATCCGGATCATGTTCATTGAATTTAGGAACAAGTTTTAAATTTTGATGCAATGGAAAACTTCCAAAAGCACCAAACTCCAGTGAACTATCAGAATTCTCCCTACTTTCCTGTAAAAGTTTGAGCTTTAAATAGTCCAGCTCCATTTTTGCCTTCTCTAACTCAAGTTTACCTTGTTCAGATCGATGTTTCATTCTCTCATGATCTATTTGCAACAACAACAACTCTTTTTGTTGGTCAAAAGTTAAACCGGACTGTGAAACAGTTAAGTCTTGTGCGTGTACGTCCTGAATTTGCTCCATTGTAGACGACAAAATTCTTTTATCCACCAATTTATTTTCCAACTCAATCTTAATAGTACTTTCTTTAAGTCTCTTATCACTAATTGTAATTTCATAAAACTCCGCAATTCTTAAAAGCTGCTCTTTATTGCATTTATCTAACGATTCACGTGAAGGTGATTTAGCAAACTTTTCTACATCCGCCATAAACGCATCACAGAACGCAAGCAACCAATTGTGCAAACAAACACTCAGAATTTCCCCCCTATCTACCTTTCCAAACAATCTAACTTACTAGACCCTAATCTTCATGTAGTTACCGGCGGGGGGAAATTAAGCACACAAACCCAATGGGTGCAATTGCAACTAGTTAGACTAGCGACAATTCACAACACCACGGAAGTGCTCCCGAGACAACCGCTACTACCCGCTTTCACCACAGCACTACAAAAACAACAAAACCGACATGTCTCAAAGGAAACAAGTCGCTTAACCTAACCGGGAAAAACTCCAAGTAAAAAACAAATTTGCACAATAGTTACTTACCCGTCTGTGACTTCAAACGGCGATCAAATCATTGCGAACTGCACAAATCACTGTCAGGTGGTCCCCAACACAAAACTAAATTGCGCCGTGACGTCAAATTATTCAAATAGGATTTCCCTCAAAACGTCAGGAACAAACAACCATCTCAAATTATGTTTAAACGAATAACCGAAATCGAAAACAAAAACTCGACAAAACAAATGAGTTTATCAAATATTTCCATCATTCGCAAACTATCAAACAAAAACGGACGAGCCCCCATTTGTTACGCCCCATGGCTCAAAAGGACGCAACAAAGACGGGGACACACGCCAAAAGTGCCAAAAAATATACGAAGTTTATTAACAAAAGAAAACTATACAGAAAGAGAATAAAGTGACATGAGACTGTCAGGAATCAGTGGTGTAAAGTTAAGTGAATGCATGAAATGTAATGAGCTGTAGAAATGTTGGATGCAAAACATAAACAGAACGCAAACAAAGCAAGGTCCGAAATGCAGCCGCGCCCGTCCCGCAGTCACTTGTCATCAGGCCCTTTTTAAAGGAAGAGACCGGAAACCAACAGCAGGTGTCCTCAATAAGAACGCCCACCAATAACTCCTTTGGAAGGCGGCACATTTCCATATCAACACAGGGATGACACACATAAGTCGTCACAATATATATATATATATATATATATACACATACACAGTGAGGAAAATAAGTATTTGAACACCCTGCTATTTTGCAAGTTCTCCCACTTAGAAATCATGGAGGGGTCTGAAATTGTCATCGTAGGTGCATGTCCACTGTGAGAGACATAATCTAAAAAAAAAAAACAGAAATCACAATGTATGATTTTTTTTTTAAACTATTTATTTGTATGATACAGCTGCAAATAAGTATTTGAACACCTGAGAAAATCAATGTTAATATTTGGTACAGTAGCCTTTGTTTGCAATTACAGAGGTCAAACGTTTCCTGTAGTTTTTCACCAGGTTTACACACACTGCAGGAGGGATTTTGGCCCACTCCTCCACACAGATCTTCTCTAGATCAGTCAGGTTTCTGGGCTGTCGCTGAGAAACACGGAGTTTGAGCTCCCTCCAAAGATTCTCTATTGGGTTTAGGTCTGGAGACTGGCTAGGCCACGCCAGAACCTTGATATGCTTCTTACAGAGCCACTCCTTGGTTATCCTGGCTGTGTGCTTCGGGGTCATTGTCATGTTGGAAGACCCAGCCTCGACCCATCTTCAATGCTCTAACTGAGGGAAGGAGGTTGTTCCCCAAAATCTCGCAATACATGGCCCCGGTCATCCTCTCCTTAATACAGTGCAGTCGCCCTGTCCCATGTGCAGAAAAACACCCCCAAAGCATGATGCTACCACCCCCATGCTTCACAGTAGGGATGGTGTTCTTGGGATGGTACTCATCATTCTTCTTCCTCCAAACACGTTTAGTGGAATTATGACCAAAAAGTTCTATTTTGGTCTCATCTGACCACATGACTTTCTCCCATGACTCCTCTGGATCATCCAAATGGTCATTGGCAAACTTAAGACGGGCCTTGACATGTGCTGGTTTAAGCAGGGGAACCTTCCGTGCCATGCATGATTTCAAACCATGACGTCTTAGTGTATTACCAACAGTAACCTTGGAAACGGTGGTCCCAGCTCTTTTCAGGTCATTGACCAGCTCCTCGCATGTAGTTCTGGGCTGATTTCTCACCTTTCTTAGGATCATTGAGACCCCACGAGGTGAGATCTTGCATGGAGCCCCAGTCCGAGGGAGATTGACAGTCATGTTTAGCTTCTTCCATTTTCTAATGATTGCCCCAACAGTGGACCTTTTTTCGCCAAGCTGCTTGGCAATTTCCCCGTAGCCCTTTCCAGCCTTGTGGAGGTGTACAATTTTGTCTCTAGTGTCTTTGGACAGCTCTTTGGTCTTGGCCATGTTAGTAGTTGGATTCTTACTGATTATATTGGTTGGACAGGTGTCTTTATGCAGCTAACGACCTCAAACAGGTGCATCTAATTTAGGATAATAAATGGAGTGGAGGTGGACATTTTAAAGGCAGACTAACAGGTCTTTGAGGGTCAGAATTCTAGCTGATAGACAGGTGTTCAAATACTTATTTGCAGCTGTATCATACAAATGAATAGTAAAAAAAAAATCATATATTGTGATTTCTGGATTTCTGAGAGAGAGAGAGAGCGAGAGAGCCAAGGCAGATATTTTGAAAAACTGTAATTCTGTGTATCATATCAGGATCGTGCGCTGTCCGAGTATCCCTTTGTGCGCACACTTCTATGTGTCAGTCAGCGCCCACACTCAAAAAAAAAAATTGTCTAAACATAAGATTTATGTATTTGAATTGCATACAAAATTTCCATGCATACAAAATGTCCATGCATTTGGGTTACATAGTTTTAACATAAACCAATCAATAATCTGAATCTGATTCATATTTTTAAGTCATATATAAATGAAACAGATATATAAATGAAACAGATAAGATTTATGTAATTGTATTAATAAACTGAATGTGATTTTATATTTGTCAGTCATACGTAAATGAAACGGGTAAGATTTATGTAATAGTACACAGAAAAATGCCCATGTTAAATTAACACTGCTCAGTGTTCATATGTGTGCACACTACAGAGTAGGGCTGGGCGATATATATCGTGAGATTGTTATGCGCATCTCGTCAGTAAAGCCGGTTCCTTGATTAGTAGTAAATCGCCATCACCTGCTTTCAGATGGAGCGGCATTTACTACACAGCAAAAACTCCAGTGTTAAATTAACACTCAAGAGTGTTAAAGTTAATGAGATAATTAAGTGATTAATTGAGTGATGATTGAGCATTATTGAAGACACCTGATGTTAACAAGCAGAATCACTGAAGGAGAAAATCTCAAATTGTAAGCCACCGTTATAGTGATGGGTGTTTGATTTAGTTGGGCTCTTGACCCTTATACGTTCACTTTAACTTTTGTTTGTCTGCTGTTATTGAATTATAACAGTCAAGTGAACAAAGAAAAGTGTGATCTGACAGTGTTGGTTATGTTTTGACATAATCATGCTGTGATCTGAAAAATGAAACTAGAGATAGTTTGGTTTAACTTGTAAGCAGCAGCTTTGTGATTCTAAAGTATATGATTATCAGTATTTTTCTTATCCAAAATATTTAATAAACATTGTTCTGGTCAAAACTCTTTCAAATGAATTTATTTAAAAACACAGATATCAATAATCAGCCTGTGAATCTCAACAATGGTGACAATAATAAAGCATGTTGCAGTGGCTGCCACCAATAACAACTCATTAATGGCTCCCATCATGCATTGTGTGATACAACGGAAATGAAAGTCAGTCTGGTTAGTAATAAGTGAAGCTGGTAATGCTGTTTGTGGAGTTGTTTAATCCTCCTCTGCTGAGATCTTCACAGATTGAATGTCTTCCTTTATCTTCAGTTGATTTCATCTAAGGCTGTGGCTGAAGTCAGTTGTAGTTCTTGTGTTTCTCTTTCCTTCAGTGATTCTGCTTGTTAACAGCAGGTGTTCATAATTACTGCTCAATCATCAGTTAATTATCTCATTAACTTCAACACCGCTTTAACTCTGTAGTGTGCACACATATGAACACTGAGCAGTGTTAATTTAACATGGGCATTTTTCTGTGTACTATTACATAAATCTTACCCGTTTCATTTACGTATGACTGACAAATATAAATCACATTCAGTTTATTAATACAATTACATAAATCTTATCTGTTTCATTTATATATGACTTAAAAATATGAATCAGATTCAGATTATTGATTGGTTTATGTTAAAACTATGTAATCCAATTGCATGGAAATTTTGTATGCAATTCAAATACATAAATCTTATGTTTAGACACAATTAATTTTTTTGAGTGCAAGTAAGATCGCTTTGTTTACATCAACATGAGTTTGAAAATCACATTTCATTGGTTCAGACTCATGCCATTGAGAATTTGTTATGAATATTCACAAAGTTGGCATGCTGCGCTTTAAAACGATGGCAAACTTGTGCTGAGAGTGCCAGTCGTCAAGAAGCGAGCAGAGAAAAACTGAATTTTCATGGACAAAGGAAAGGTATTTCTCTAAGAAAATGTAAAAAAAGGATACTTTTAGATGTTTAATAGCTTTATAGAGCATTGGGATCGCTAGAGGACTGCTTAATGAACTAATTTTTGTGAAAACCATCGACCAAAATTGGTCCTGTAGCTCGTAATTTGCCCTGTGTGCATTCCATTTCATTTTGCTAACACGGGTCACATATCAAAATTCCAACATTGAGGAAATCACTTTAATGTTTTTTTGTGATTGTGATATCATTTTGCAAAAAAAATTCTCTTTATCTGTATTTTTAGGTGTTGATCCCAATGCTGACTACCCTACTCTCTATCGCTACTTTGTGGAGGTGTGGATATATCTTGGTCTGGCATGGCTCTCCCTTTTCTTCAACTGGAAGGTGCGCATGGTTGTGGAGGCACACAAAGCTCTAAAGAAGCGCCGTAAAAGGCGCAAACTTTCTCTGGATGAGTTACAGTGCATCAAAAAAAGTCACAAGACCCTACACCTGCCACCAACCCCTAATGAAGTCAACATCTTCAGCTTCCTGTCCAAGAAAAAAGAAGATTACAATGACTCAATCAAGCAGATAGGTGTCGAAAAGGGAGAAGATCAACGTGTCATCTTCATCACTGGTAGCAAAAATAAAGCACCAAACCGATCAAAGAGCTGCAGTGATTCTCTTTCAGTAAAAGGAAATTCCATCCTCAGTCTAGACCGCTCCCCTCGACAGAAGCGCCGCTATAGCTTCAGTGACAGAGTTGCTGTAGCCCTCTCAAAATCCAAGGGTTACCTTCTTAACAAAGAGGAATGTCTTCTCATGAATGAAATGCATGGGGGAGTAGGGATAGACACTGACCTAGACTGTATGAGAATGTATGAGAATCAGTTGGACAAGGAGGCAGGAGAGAACCAAGAAGGTCTTGAACCTGCAGGCTGCAGTAATGGCCGGATCACGTGGGACTCCAAAGTTAACCAGATCCTCATGTTTCCCAGTGCTAACATCACCTTCATTGATGAGGAGAATTTGCTAAACAACAACCTGGAGGATGATGATAATGACTTTATGCCTAAATTCTCAGCTTCAGATGAGACAGATTGCAGAGAGGAACAGGGCTCAGAATCTGAGACCTCTGTATTCACCACAGATGGGTCGGACCATGATCACTCCTATGAGCAGCTAGTGGAAGAGTATTCCAAAGAGGACAATACTGACATTTGATACTGTCTCATAATATTATTTGGTCTTCTGTCTTAAACCTTAGTGGGTGTTTTTTTTTTTTTGTTTTTTTTTTTTTTCATGAACTTGAATTGGTGTAAACTATAAAAATGGAAGTTATTTCTCACAACCCATTTTCATCTGTCTTTCAATGTGAGCGGACTTATACAAGCTTAATGTGATTTTACAAATTATAATTTCTGTTTTTTTTTTAAGGATTTTGCAAGTGGAACAACATTAAAATTAAAAACCAATTATATAAATGAACAAACATGAGCAGCTGTTGGCATAGAGACTTGTATATCAATAGCTGACTTTTGCATTGGCTCTAGACTTGATTAGGATTTATTTATTGGATAGCAAATACATAAAATTAGACCATTAAGGTTTCTACCTAAATTGCTTGAACTGCAGGGGTCTCAGATTCATTGTGAACCAGTTCACTGACAATATAGATTATAGATTGTAAGATATAGATTAAGATGTGTGCATTTTTCACCATATTGGTGATTTATTTTTAAGATGAAAAGAAAAAAAAAGCGTAATCCTTATTGGATGTTAAACCGAATCTTTTATTGTCTTCCATTTTAGCCTGAAATATTGTTTTTGGGTAACCATATTGGCCTGTTGTATTTAAAATGGTATGTCATAAATAGATTTTTTTTTTTTTTTTTTTTTACATTTTGATTTTTATTCCAAGTCTTTTGATTATGCAGATATTGTTTTAATGTTCCTGAAATGTGTTGTTAACTCCTATCCAAAGATAATCTCAATATTTATGGTTTTCTGAACTGTTAATACTGTCAATACAATGAGATGATCCGCACTAAAACACTCTATCGGCCTCCCTCAATGTGTCACTGTCAAGTAGATGATAGTTGAATCTGTCAACATTAGAAATGAGAAACCAATTGTTATTACAGTGTTAGTTTTACTGACATAACCACCATTTTGGTGTCTTACTCATTTATTGACATGCTAGTTCTGTGTTGATATGAAACCAGCATACTGACAAAATAACCATTACAATACACTAAGCAAAAAAGAAAGAAAGAAAGATCCTGGTTGTGGTTCCCTCTGCTGAGCTCTAGCCATGTGTGTGTTCTCACACTGTCCTCTTACGTCATGCTACTGAGTGCCCCTGGTGTGTCGAGCTGCATCCTGAGTCTGTTTCCTGTTTGTAGATGGAATTGTTGTTTGTATTTTAAGTGTGTTATAGGAGCAATCTCTCTTAATCTCCTTTTTTCTTTTTACTTTCCGTTTGCATTGAAATATCCATTCTACTGTATGTCTTCTAATATTCAGTGCTGTGTATGTCATGTAAGTACATTTTGCACCAATTTGCGTTTCTTCTAATGAGGCCCTTTAATGTTGTCTTTTATGGTGTTACTATCAAACTTTTGTTATAGCCCCACCCGTTTTCCCAGCTACACTTTAACCAGAGATCTTTCATTCTCAATGTGCAGTCTCTCATTTGAGAGAACAGTGTGTTTGCTATGTAAACATTGGAAAATAGTCTGTCAGTAACCATCACTGTTGGTCTCCTGTAGTCTCAGTTTAATTAGCTATGAGCTAAATGGCATGAATAGACGCCCAGAATTTACATCACTGGCCAAGGTTAACTAACCTTGGGTTAACCTGTCAAGTCATGGTATTGGTTTTTGTTCATGCAAATGTTCGCCCCATTCTTTCACAGAAAAGGTACAAACATTCTACTCTCCAAGTGATGTAAAGGTTAAAGTGGTTTTGATGATTTCTTTTTTTTTTTTTTTTATGTTATGTTTTGAATTTCCTGTACTTTGTAATGCTGTATTTCCATACTTTAATTGTTCCCTGGCGGTGCTACTTTACTCTGTTTAGATTATCTCTGTATGAATTGAATGTTGGACTGAATGAGAATTTGAAATTTGAAATAAATAAGTAGATTTCTGCCTTGTTCTTTTTTCCTCTCTCATCTTTGAGTAGTGGTTTCAGGAAGACACTTGGACTTATTTGAAGCTAAATTTCTTTGAAAGGAAATGTGGAAACATGCATAACATTTTGTGTGTGTATTTTCATTAATTATACGCCAGCCTAAATTGAAAAATACATTTGTTTGTTTTGCTGACATTGTTCAGTGGATATAAAACATCTACACATCCCTGTTAAAACTATGAAAGCCAATTTCCGCCACAAAATAAAAAAGGTAATTGCGACCTTTTTATCTCTAATTAATTTTTTTATCCCAGAATTGTGTGATATAAACTCACACTTGCGAATTATAAAGTAAAATTGAGGAAAAAAAGATTGACTTTAACTCGAAATTGTGACTTTATATCTCACAATTCTGAGAAAAAAAAAGTCAGAATTGCGAGGTAAACTCAAGATATAAATAATTATTTAGTGTACCCCCATAGACGGCGCAAATTAAGTCAAGTCATCTTCATTTATATAGCGCTTTTAACAATGTAGATTGTTTCAAAGAAGCTTTACAGAGATAAACGTATAATTTAAGGTAACAGAGATTGTTTTGGCTTTATAGTGGTTCTTTAATGAAGTTATTTTCCAGCTAAAGTTAGTTTTGATTGATTCGCTTCCGTCGCAACAATCATTTGTTATTAAATTAGGGGCCGCCAAGATGACACCACAGACTTTAAATGCGAACCTGTGATAAACGCTGATGGCTTTCACATGAGCATTAAGAATTGGTTCTATAGTTATGTGCGTTTGAATATATGTGCGCAGGTTTGTAATTCCCTACAAACCGTACTCGGTTACTAACGTAACCTCTGTTCTCTCTAGAGAGGGAACGAGTATTGCGTAAGCTAGCTTACGCTGCGGGATAGTCTCCTTTCTCGAGATACTGAAGCCAAAAATTATCCTAATTTTTTTAAAACTTGTCAACGCAGTGCGGCAGCCTGCAGACCTAGGGCAAGCGAATCGCGTGCCCATTGGCTGCTCTGCGGCAACTGCAGCAGCCTATGGCTGAGCCTTGCGCGTGACGTCACGTCCAATGAGCGCGCTTGGCGCGCTTAGTGCGTCACAGCCCGTCATTAGGGGTGTGGCTTAGCGTATATAAGCAAGGAACAGAGGCTGCTTCGCTGGTTTCTGTCGCATGAAGCGAAATGAGCTCGTGGCGAGAGCACGGCGGGTTACGCAATACTCGTTCCCTCTCTAGAGAGAACAGAGGTTACGTTAGTAACCGAGTACGTTCTCTTACGAGAGGTTCTCTCGTATTGCGTAAGCTAGCTTACGCTGCGGGAACACCTTTGTCAACGCCGTGCGCGCGCCCAGCATCCTGAATGAATCCCATGGGGAGCCCAGGGAACGCGAAGCGGAGCTGGGCGGCCAAGATACCACAGTACACAAGCACATAATATGGGGCAGGGAGCGGCACAGCCGGTCCAACTAACACTTCCATATAGTGTAGCTCAACCAGTAGAGCTAAATCAGCAGCGTAGCCCGCGCACAGACAGTGGGCTGGCTTACGCGAGACTTAGACTGATAACACTTTGGCCTGCAAAGCGGGAACTTCCAGGTTGTAAAACCTAACAAATGTGGAGGGGGAGGCCCAGCCTGCCGCTGCACAAATGTCATGAATGGGAATCCCACTGGACCACGCCCACGATGAGGCCATGCCTCTGGTGGAGTGTGCCCGAATGCCCAAAGGGCACTGCAGGTTTTTAGATGCGTAAGCAGCTGCGATAGCATCGACTATCCATCTGGACAGGGTGTGTTTCGAGGCGGCGAGACCCTTGGTGCGCCCACCAAACGAAACAAAAAGCTGCTCTGAACGCCTGAAGGCACTGAAGGCCTCGCAGCCAGTATTCGGCAGGGCTGAAAGGGAAATGACCTGCGCTCTGAAGGGAGTGCCCAAAATTTTTGGGACGTACCCATGCCTCGGTCTGAGAATAACTTTAGAGTCATTGGGTCCGAACTCGAGGCACGCAGCGTTAGTGGATAACGCGTGAAGGTCTCCCACACGTTTTACTGAAGACAGTGCTATCAGAAAAACGGTTTTGAGCGTGAGGTATTTCATATCCACAGTTTCTAAGGGTTCAAAGGGATGTGCTTTCAGTGCGTCTAAGACCAGTGAAAGATCCCACATAGGAACCGAAGGGGGTCGCGGGGGGTTCATCCTCCTCGCTCCTCTAAGGAAGCGGATGACAAACTCGTTCCTTCCTAATGCGCGGCCCGGCTCTGAAACAGAGAGCGCTGAAATGGCCGCGACATAGACTTTGAGCGTGGAGGGGGACCTGCCCGCGTCCAGTAGCTCTTGAAGGAAGCACAATACTTGCGAGACCCCACATGTCTGTGGATTGAGCCCTCTGGTAGTGCACCATTTGTTAAACACAGACCATTTAGACGTGTAGAGCCGCCTCGTGGAGGGGGCTCTAGATTGTATGATCGTGTTCATCACCCCTTCTGGTAGATCAGCATGTAATTGTTGAGGCTCCACGCATGCAGAGACCAGTGCTCTGGGTGGGGATGCCAAATCGAGCCGCGGGCTTGAGAGAGAAGGTCTCTCCGCACCGGAATCGGCCAAGGGGCTGAGTCTGCCAATTGTATGAGTTCCGGGAACCAAGCTTGGTTCTCCCAGAACGGGGCTATGAGGAGCACTGTGTGGCGCGCTTTCCTGACTCTCTCGATGACCTGAGGCAGCAGAGAGACTGGTGGAAACGCATATAGCGGGCCGCTGGGCCAAGGCTGGGCCAGCGCGTCCTCGCTCTTCGAAAAGAACGCTGGGCAGTGTGCGTTGTCTTTTGACGCAAAGAGGTCGACTTTCGCTCTGCCAAAGCGGCGCCACAGCGACTGGACTGTTTGGGGGTGTAGAGACCACTCCCCAGGGGGAACGTTGTCCCTGGACAGTCTGTCGGGGCCCTCGTTCAGATGGCCAGGCACATGCGATGCTCTCAGAGAGCGCAGAGAGTGCTGAGCCCATACGAGGAGGCGTTCCGTCAGGGCGCAGAGTTGCTTTGATCTGACACCGCCCTGGCGGTTCACATAGGCCACTACTGAAGTGTTGTCCGTGCGGACTAGAACATGGTGACCATGGAGGAAAGGGAGGAAGTGCATGAGCGCTTTCTCGACCGCGAGCATCTCTAGACAGTTTATGTGTAGGAGATTCTCCTGGTCTGACCAGTGGCCAAAGACCGGTCTGCCTTCGAAGAGCGCTCCCCAACCTAGGTTGGACGCGTCTGTTGAGACAACTTTCCGGTGTGAAACCACTCCCATATTCACTCCCGTGTGATACCATTCGGCTGCTAGCCAGGGCTGCAGGGCTGAGACACAGACCTGAGTCACTCTGATTAGCGAGCCGCCGGTCGCCCAGGCTCGATGGGATACGCGCGTTCTCAGCCAGCGTTGAAGCGGGCGCATGCGCAGTAAACCCAGCTGAAGCACTGCTGCAGCTGAGGCCATATGCCCCAGAATGCGCTGAAATGCCTTCAGGGGAACCCGGTTGCCTTCTTTGAAGGATGCAGCGAGGCGCTGGATGCGGCGCGCGCGCTGCTCCGACAATCTGGCCGTCATCGCCACAGAGTCCAGTTCTATTCCGAGAAAGGAAATCGACTGCCGGGGCGAGAGCGAGCTCTTGGTCCAGTTGACCGCTAGACCCAGACCCTCCAGGTGGTCGAGTAGCGCTGTTCTGTGAGACACAAGTTCTGTCTCTGACTGCGCTAGAATGAGCCAATCGTCCAAGTAGTTCAGAATTCGCATTCCCTGACTCCTCAGGGGAGCGAGAGCCGTGTCCATGCATTTCGTAAATGTACGGGGTGCTAAAGACAGGCCGAACGGCAGGACTGTGTATTGATAAGCTCGACCGTCGAAGGAGAATCTCAAAAATGGCCTGTGACGGGGAGTTATCTGGATCTGGAAATACGCGTCTTTCAGATCGAGAGAGATAAACCAGTCTCCTGGGCGAATTTGCGCGAGGATCTGTCTGGTTGTAATCATCCTGAACGGCCGTCTCATGAGAGCCTTGTTCAGATGTCTCAGATCTAAAATAGGTCTTAATGCTCCGTCCTTCTTGGGAACGAGGAAGTAACGGCTGTAAAAGCCTGACTCGCTCAGGGAAGGATGCACCTGTTCTATGGCCCCTTTTCGCAGCAGCTTTGTTATTTCTGCTTGAAGCAGATGTGCTGTTTCCAAACTCACTTTCGTTTCCGTCTGCGCTAGAAAGCGCGGAGGGCGACGAGCAAATTGGAGCGAATAACCGTGTCTTATGGTGTTGAGCACCCATTCTGACGCGCCCTGAATAGCCTCCCATGCTTTTGCATGCATAGCTAGGGGTCGAATGGTCTCTGGGTTCAGATCGCCGCGTTGCGCGGGATGGGGAACCTGTATCAGAGAAGACGGGGCGGCGCGCGCGCCGCCGATGCTCGGACACGAGGGCAGAAGAACAGGGCTGGCCGACTGTGCAGAATTTAGTAGCTCGATCTCGGACGATGGAGCGTGAACTGCTGTCAAATAACCCAGGCGCGAGAGCGGCGTGGGGATTATGGTGTCTGAAAGTGGGCGCGCGTGCTCGTGAGCTGGCGCGGGATTTGCACTTATGACACGGCCAGTGTTTGGGGGCTTTATGAGGTTTGCAACCTGTCTGGCAGAGCGGGCAGTGGGCAGGTGTGAGCACAGGGCTGTGGGCACATTTCCTACACTTGATGCTCGAGCGGAAAGTTTCCGCTTTAAGAGATAGCGCTCTGGACGCGTTGCCATGGGAACCTGGTCTGTGTGAGGCAGTGAGCACACGGGAGTGGGCACTTTTTCTACACTTAATACCCCTGCGGCTTGAGCCGTAGCAATTTGAGGTAACTGAGTGACAGAGCGAGCAGCGAGTAGTTGTGAGCACGGAAGTGTGGGCACATTTACTACATTTAGTACTCGAGCGGTGTGAGGCCGCTTTATGAGAGAGCGCTCTGGGCGCGTTACCATGGGGATTGTACTTGTGTGAAGCAGTGAGCACATGGGTGTGGGCACATTTTCTACACTTAAAGCACTTATACTCTTTTTGAGATTTATCTGGGTCGCCGTGAAAACGGCGTTTGTGTGCAGGCGAGCGAGTGTTAATACTGGCTCGTTGGCTGCGGTGTGTGCTGCTGCAGTAGCCTGAACATAGGGGACTGACAGAGCTGTGCGTTTTGATGGCGGTCCGGCCGTAGCGGGACTCAACCATCTTTTCCTCCTTGCGGATGCTAGGAGGACTTCGCGGGCTCGGGCTTCAACGCGATCTTGGGCCGCGGGCCCCGTGGGGGCGGCGGTCTGTGACGGCTGGTCGAGCGCGACCTGGGGCGATTGCCCTGGCGTCGCTGCGAAGCGCTGGGGGGCCTGGAAGAGCGCTGGTTAGAGCTGCGCACAGGAGGCTGAGTTTGAGGGCGGCCTGTGGCTGAGCTCGAACGGCGGGGCAGGAAGAGGTCCATCGCCTGCGACGCCTTCTGTACTTCAGAGAACCGATCCACAATTCCGCTGACCGCAGGGCCAAAGAGGCCGGTGGGCGAGAGTGGTGCGTTCAGAAACACAGCGCGCTCTGACTCACTCATGTCCGCGAGCGTCAACCAAAGGTGTCTGTCGATGACGGTGAGCGCGGCCATGGATCTGCCGATGGCTTGAGCAGCGGTCTTGGTAGCGCGCAGCGCGAGATCCGTAGCGCTGCGCAGATCGGTTAAGGCAGACTGATCCGAGCCCTTCTCGTCCAGTTCACGGAGGAGGTCGGCTTGAAGGATCTGAAGAATAGCCATTGAGTGCAGGGCGGAAGCAGCCTGGCCGGAGGCGGCGAAAGCGCGGCCGGCGAGAGCTGAGGTGGTCCTGCAGGCTTTAGACGGCAGGGCAGACTTTGAGCGCCATCTAGCAGACGGCGGGCAAAGGTGCGTTGCCACAGCATCCTCAACGGCGGGGATGCCGTTATAGCCGTTCTCGGCGGCTCCGTCCACCTGGGAGAGAGCCGAGGAGACTGGCGAGCGGAGTCTGGTGGAGAACGGAGCGTTCCAGGACTTAGAGAGCTCGGCGTGGAGCTCAGGCAGGAAGGGTGCTGACCTAGAGGCAGGCGCAGG
Source organism: Rutilus rutilus (assembly GCF_951802725.1). Lineage (NCBI taxonomy): Eukaryota > Metazoa > Chordata > Actinopteri > Cypriniformes > Leuciscidae > Rutilus > Rutilus rutilus. The sequence goes on along the minus strand of NC_140226.1, from coordinate 8,164,138 downwards.
GCGGCGGCTAGGCAGAAAAAACCCGTCAAGGCGATTGGGCTCCGGCTCCTTAGGTGGGGACCAATCCAGTCCCATTCTCTCGACCGCTAAAGTGAGGAGGCGGAGAAGCTCTGCGTCAACACTAGCGCGGGTTCGAGAAGACTCCAGAGTCGAGGGGGCGGAGCGGTGAGAGCCCGACCACTCCTCGCTGTCAGACGCGAGCAGAGAGCAGCTGTCAGCGGCATCATCTGCATCATCCCCCAGGGCGACGGCAGTGCGGGCAGTGGCCGGCCGCTGCGCGTCGGTGAAGGGTGGGGGGGAAGGAGAGAGCGAGGCTCGCGGGAGAGGTTCCGGCGAGCACTCAGCTGTAGCGTCCAGTTCCGGCGGCCTTTGAGAGCGACGTTTCTTCTTTCGTGGCCCGGAAGAAGCGGCCGGAGAAGGTGGAGTTTCTTCAAATTTAGCGAGTCGAGCCCGTAGGGTCGACATCGGTAACTCCTCACACTGTTCGCAGCCGCCCTCGGAGAGAGCGCGAACAGCGTGGTCAAAGCCCAGGCAGAGAGCGCACACCACGTGGCGGTCTCCGTCGCTGAGCGCGGCTCTGCACGAGCCACAGGATGTGCGAGGCATTTGAAACAACGCCTCGCGCTCTTTTAGATGCAAGTGTGTCGCGGCGGACACACAAACACACAACACAGAGCAGAAAAGGATATATATGCCGGATGGCGCAGCAGGCAGGGAAGGCTGAAGGCGGCGAGCGGCCGGCGTCCTCAGGCTGAGATCCTCGGCGTGCTGGTCGCTGGATTCGACGGCGGCTTCCTCGGAGATCAGCGATGCGAAGAGCTTCGCTGAAGAGACAGAAATCAGCGAAGCAGCCTCTGTTCCTTGCTTATATACGCTAAGCCACACCCCTAATGACGGGCTGTGACGCACTAAGCGCGCCAAGCGCGCTCATTGGACGTGACGTCACGCGCAAGGCTCAGCCATAGGCTGCTGCAGTTGCCGCAGAGCAGCCAATGGGCACGCGATTCGCTTGCCCTAGGTCTGCAGGCTGCCGCACTGCGTTGACAAGTTTTAAAAAAATTAGGATAATTTTTGGCTTCAGTATCTCGAGAAAGGAGACTTTCCCGCAGCGTAAGCTAGCTTACGCAATACGAGAGAACCTCTCGTAAGAGAACAAGCCTAAACAAAGTACTGGGGCCCGTTCTTCGTACGTTGCTTAAAACATCCGAGATCAAATGAGACATCCAAGATGATATCATTGTGCTAATCATGATCTGGCTAACTCGGTTCTTCGAACACACTTGCCGGATATGATTAGTATAGCTGGTTTGAGTCATCTGAGATAATTGCGCGTTCATGCGCTGGTTAAAAGGGGATATGTATTGATAGTAGAAACATTGATCAGCAACGCTGCTATTGGCTGCTCAGCGTGGGAGTGGCCAAAGAGCGCGCTCAGTTTTTCTCCTTAGCAGAGCAAGAACTAATAGTCAAAGTTTATTCTGAATTTTAATGTTTAATTAAAACGCCAGGGAACACCTCAAAGTCTGCAAAAGCCAGGAGAGAGGGCTGGCAAAAAGTAGCAGACAATTTAAATCCGTTAGAAGTGGCCATGTTAGATGTTTTTATCACTTATTAGCCTATATTTTTGTATTTTAATAATTGCATAATTACTTTGTTCATTGTAATGTCAGAGTCACCACACTAGAACATGGGAACAAATAAAAGTGAAGTACAAAAATATTCTACATAATGGTATTTTTTGTTATATAGTCTCTTTTATAAAAGGCACTGTTAAATAAATGGTTGTCTGATTATAAAAGCAACCAAGAAAAAGGCTGAGAAAAGAAAAGATCTTAGTAGCCTACACTGTAAAATAATTTTTGCTGCATTAAATTAAGGCCGTATAGTCATTTCAACTGTTAAATCTTGAATGATGAATTGCTTTGACTTGTGAAAGTGAAAACTGATAAACTTATGTTATGTTAATGTAAAAATATTAACACTTGTATCTGTTCCCAAGAAAGTGGTGGCTGAAATATGTGCAGTAAGTGGACATTTTCTAACTTTCCAAAATAAATAAAGTATAAGACTTTATAATATCCATTTGTTTCCATTGCACTGGACAGTGAATAAACCCTCTCAGATAACTGTCATATGGAGGAACTAGCCTGCCTGCAAGTGCATAAATAACTTTACTTAATATATACTTGTATGCTTTATGGCTGCAATATAAGTTGCAGGATTCCACATCTGAAAGGCCTACTGAAGAGTCTGCACAGACAGAGGAGACATAGGCCTACAGGTGGGCAGTGTATAGCCAACTTTTCCTTTTTATTTGTTGCATGAGGCATGTGTCTAATATCTCTTGTTGCAGGCACTTGACCACTGGCTTTTCTTTACAAAGAACAACTGAAATAAAACTCAAGGAACTAAGCATATTTGTATTTTATTAAACATTTAATGAAAAGTGTGTTTTTTTGGCAATGTTGTGTAATATGGCACATGCAACAATGTCACAGGCCCTGTCAGGTGTGCAACCCTCAGACTTTTCAGACACTGACATCTTCCCTTTAGTTAGCCAAAGTTCATTTCATTGTGTGCCCTTGTCCTGGCAAGAGCTGCATTGTAACTGGTCAATGGGGTCATAAAACACCTGTCTGCAGCAAGGTGTCATAATCACCTATGAAAAAATGCAGTTCTGTTAGGATCAGCATAAGTGTATGTAATACAGTGAGCTTGATATTTAATTGTGTAACTTTTCTTACCACTTTCAAATAATGTGCATAAATGTGAATCTCTGAAAATGCTTAAGTCATGCACAGACCCTGGCCATTTTGCTTTCACATTTGTGATATGGAAGATTTTAGTCAACTGCCTTCTTTCTTTCTTTTTTATATAATATTACTAATCTGGAATATTAAGAATCACAATAGTAACTGGGCTGCACATTTACATTGTGAACCCTCTTTCTGTTCACATAATCCCCTTATTGAGGCCTTGATGGCAGATAGCCTATAGTCTACCAATCACGTTAGTGAAGCCTGAGTGACATATACTATAATCGGCATGGACCATGGTCATGATTGCATGATCTTCATAAAAAATTATGATAGCCTAAAAAAAAAAAATGCTTTAAAAAAAAATGCTTTACAACATTGGGTCTTAAGTGGCTTGGAAATTCCACAAAAAAAAAAAACCTAAAACTGTTTCTTAAACCTAAAAGCGCCAGGTAAACTCCGAATGACACGACAGACAGCACTTTCCATCAAGTTCTCCGCATCTCCAATAGTGTAAAGGAAAGCCACTCGCAAATAATCTTAGGGCAATGCAAACAGTTTGTGCTGTAGCCTAGTTAAAGCCCGACTCCGACAAGTCGAAAATAAATGTGCGTTTCCAACAAATTAATAATGTAAACGACAATCTCACGAGTCCCGAGAAAAAATATATATCTCAGAGAGTGCACTATCGCGCTGCGCTGGACTTCCCGTATCAGCTCCGCTTATGAAGCCGCAGTCTAATCCTGTTAACATGAAATAAGCCTGCTCCCGAGCAGGTTTAAGATTGCGCACCTGTTGCTATGACAGCAAGTCCAGGATGAGCGTCGAAGAACCAAACAATCCAAGATCATGCCAAATCCCCAACAATCAAATCCAGCTAACTGAGTTAGCGACGTACGAAGAACGGGCCCCAGGTCTTTCCTTATAAATTTTTATACAGAATTTTATTTTATTTTATAACTTCGGGGTAGGTACGCAAAATGAATTTTCCCGACAACGCTTTATCTGTAGGGTGGGAAAGGGATCCTCCATAGGGAGAGACTAGTTGGCACTTCAGCACTGCGTTGTCATCGGGTCTAGGCGAAGGTCCTTCGTCAGATCTGGATACGGCCTGGATCCGGCAGACTGCGGGAAAACCTTGGGATAAACAAAGACACTAAAATTAGCGTAGATGCCATTCTTCTTATGATGTAACGAGTACATCAGGATTTATGGGAAGTGTTCCCGGTTCTGGCTGACCTAATCTATGCAGCCTAACATTGAATTATAGAAGTCTATAATGTTTTATGTGAATGCTAGTCAAATGAAAGGTTGGTATCAAAGAGCACACCCAGGTTCCTAACCGACGACGAAGACTTAACAGAGCAGCCATCAAGTGTTAGACAGTATTCTAGATTATTACGTGAGGAAGTTTTTTGTCCAATAATTAGAATTTAGTTTTTTCAGAATTTAGTAGTAGGAAATTACGAGTCATCCAATTTTTTATATCAGCTATGCATTCCGTTAATTTTGTGAATTGGTAAGTTTCGTTTTGAAGAAATATACAGCTGAGTATCGTTGGTATAACAGTGAAAGCTAATTCCATGTTTCCTAATGATATCTCCTAATGGTAGCATGTACAGAGTGAACAGCAACGGTCCTAGTACTGAGCCTTGTGGTACACCATACTGAACTTGTGATCGATGAGACATCTCTTAATTTACTGCTACAAACTGATAACGGTCATATAAGTATGATTTAAACCATGCTAGTGCAATTCCACTAATGCCAACATAGTTTTCTAGTCTATTTAAAAGAATGTTGTGGTCAATGGTGTCAAATGCAGCACTAAGATCAAGTAACACTAATAGAGAGATACAACCATGATCGGATGATAAGAGCAAATCATTTGTGACTCTAATGAGAGCTGTCTCAGTACTATGGTACGGTCTAAATCCAGACTGAAAATCCTCGCAGATATCATTTCTTTCAAGAAAGGAACACAGTTGTGAGGATACTGCTTTTTCTAATATCTTTGACAGAAAAGGTAGATTCGAGATCGGCCTGTAATTGACTAATTCTGTGTTTTTTTTTAACAAGCGGTTTAATCATAGCCAGCTTAAAGTTTTTTGGTATGTATCCTAGAGACAAAGATGAATTAATGATATTAAGAAGAGGATCTATGACCTCTGGGAGCATCTCTTTCAGTAGCTTAGTCGGAATGGGGTCTAACATACATGTTGTTGATTTAGATGAATTAACGAGTTTGCAAAATTCTTCCTCTCCTATAGCAATAAATGAATCAAATTTTTCCTCAGGGAGACTACAATGCACTGCCTGATGCGATACTGTTGTTGATGATTGCATAGTTATAATTTTGTCCCTGATATTATCAATCTTATAAGTGAAGAAGTTCATAAAGTCATTACTGCTGTGTTGCTTGGAAACTTCTGGGCTTGAAGCTTTCTTTATCGTTAGTTTAGCCACCGTTTCAAATAAATACCTAGGATTATGTTTATTTTCTTCTAATAGGGTTGAAAAATAAGCGAGATCTAGCAGCTTTTAAAGCCTCTCTGTAAGTAATCGAGCTCTCCTTCCATGAAATCCGAAATACCTCTAGTTTTGTTTTCTTCCAGTTGTGCTCCATTTTTCTGAGTCCGAGTGTGCTCGTTGTACCACGGCGTTGGACTATTTTCTTTAATTTTCTTTAATCTTCTTTAAGCGCAACGGAGCAACTGTGTCTAAAGTGCTGGAAAAGAGAGAGTTAAAAGTTCTTCTAAGCTATCCGGGATGCTGAGATGATGAAACTGATTAGGAAGATTATTGATAAAGCAATCTTTAGAGGCAGAAGTGATAGGTCTAACATATTTATAACACGGAGTCGGCTTTGCAGCCTTGGCTAAATGTAATTTACACAAGACTAGATAATGATCTGAGATGTCATCGCTCTGCTGCAGAATTTCAACGGCATCAACATTTATTCCATGTGATAATATTAGATCTAGAGTATGATTACGACAATGAGTAGGTCTGACACGTGTTGTCTAACTCCAATAGAGTTTACAATGTCTTTAAATGCCAAACCCAACGCATCTTTTTTATTATCGATGTGTATATTAAAATCACCAACAATTAGTACTTTATCTGCAGTCAATATTAATTATCCGCAAATTCTTTGATAAAATCTTTATGGTGCCCTGGTGGCCTGTATACAGTAGTGTGATAAAATGAGGTATGTAACTTTCAATTCAGAGAACCAAACAATGGGTTTTGTTCAAGATAATTTTATTCACTGTTTTGTCTTATACATGTGTCGAATGGAAGGTGCACATTCCAGTGCGAGTCATGTTTGTCTGTCTTAACCTTCTGTGCCTGTAAATAAGAAAAGGTGAATGTAAATTATACAAATAATGATTTGTTTGTTAATTGTGAATCTCTTGTCTTACCTTCTTCCTGGAATGTCCTAATAGGAGGGGCTCGCGAACAGGAAGCCTGATTTATACCTTCCCAGAGGAGGAGGAGTTCAAGTATTGAGAATGTGAAATATTATTACATTGAATGCATGTCTTTTAAGATTCTCGTTGGTTTTCATGTTGAAAATGGAGCTTGATAAAGAAGATGCTAATATTCATGTTGGAATGTTGATGTTAAATTTGGTCTCATAAATAATTTATGTAGATTGTAATTGAGATAGCCTTGCCATTGGTACATTTGAATTTGAGGGGAGTAGCCTCAACTATAAAGAGTCTAATTGTTTGGACAGAGGGGGGGTGAGAGAACAAAGGGTGACTGTTGGGCCTGTAGCCAACGGGTTTGATGTTCCTCACGTAAATATTATTTTGCTATGTTTTTTTTTTGTCTTTTTTTTTTTACTTTTGTTTGTACTTTGTTTTTTCCTGTATTGAAATTTTGGTGGATGGAACCCTGTTGCACTGTTTGGAGTATGCCCTTAAGAGAAAATTAAATCACCTTTAAGAGACTTCAGAGTTTTTACCTTTTTTTTGCTGCCTGCCTAGCCACAGCTAAGACCATCTTTACCACAAATGGTGTCAGAAGTGGGATTATGACGTCTCTGTGGGAATTGGCAGTAGAAGAGGAAAACTGGAAGTAGTAAGATGACGACTAAAGGGCATTTTGGTCCTCTACGGACTACCAGAGCACATCCTGTTTTGTTCTCAGAGGGAGAAGAGGATACAGTGGAAGCTCAGGTTGGTGAATTAGAGCTGGGGGCTGGTGCACAGGAGGAAGCCATTTCAAGCATGTTTCACCAAGCAGGCAATATTCAAGAAGAAGAGACTGATCTGGTGGTAAGACCCAAGACTGGGACAGCTAGTACTCCTTGTGATGATAAAGACAATGTTGTTGTGGGACAGGAATTTTTGACGGAAATGAGAGATTTCATGAGACAACAACAAAGAAATGAGAAAGTTTTGTTTGATGAACTGCATGATTTGAAATCTACCATTTTTCAGAAATCTAGAAATGAATGGGGCTTTGAAGAGCAAGTCAGCCAACATACTCACCACCCCTTACCTACACCAAGAACTTTCCATCCACCACCATTACGAGGTATGATGCATTCACCTCAAGTTCACCCTGTGGTTGATAGCATACAAGCTATAAGCCGATCACCAGCAGTACCTTATAGACGTTATCATGAACCACGAATTCCTGAATTCATTGAGGGGGAAGATGTGGAGAGTTTTTTCATTCGTTTTGAACGTATTGCAAGAACGTGGGAATGGCTAATGGATGAATGGGCGGCTCGAGTTGTCACTCTGTTAACAGGCAAGGCCTTGGAAGCGTATGCTGGCATGGATGAACAATGATCCGGTTTTTATGAGGACATCAAGGCTGCAGTACTAGCTAAGTACAATGTAACGGAGGAGACTTATCGCCAGCGCTTCAGGAGTCTCACAGTGCCATCTGGTGAGAGTGTCAGAGAGACATATAATCGAATTAAAGGGTTGTATAAGAGGTGGATGCGACCTGAAGTCAAGGCTAAGGACCAGATAGGAGAGACTATCATTCTTGAGCAGTACTTGAGGATTCTTCGTCCAGATGTGAGGACTTGGGTTAAAGAAAATCAACCCCAGACGGGAGAGGAAGCTGCGAGATTGGCAGAGAGGTATATGGCCGCACATCGGGAACCGCAACGGGCTTACAGAGGTACTGTGGGTAAGGGTAAAACTGAGGAGCCCAGTGATCAGACTGTGGGAGTAGTGGGGAAAACTTCTACTTTTGCTAAGGGGCCTCTGATCTGTTTTTACTGCCAGCAGCCTGGGCATAAGGCATCTCTTTGCCCATTAAGAAAACCCAAGGTAACGAACATGTGTTATGTTCCCCGAGAGGAGTGGTCCAATGAACTGGTGAAGTCCACTAACAAACATAGACATATTTTATCAGTAATTGTCAATGGTCATCCTGCTCAAGCACTTGTAGATACGGGGAGTACACAAACCTTGGTAAAATCACATTTACTGAACTGTGAAATGTTAAACTATGTGGATACAGTGTGTTTAGGATGTGTACATGGGGAAGAAAAGACCTATCCAACTGCTGATGTATCCATGGTTATTGATGAACAGGCATTTTTGCTGAGGGTGGGGGTAATTGACAATCTGGCATATGGTGTGGTGTTAGGTGATGATTTTCCTTCTTTAACTGATCTGGTCAATGCAACACCCAAAACTTGTGCAGTAGTAACCCGATCACAAACTAAAGGGCTACAACCCCTTCCCAATGCTCATGCGGATTTGTTTGGGTCTGGGGGGAAGATTAGAAAGAGTAAAAGACAACGAAAGCAAGAAAAACATAGGGGGAAAGTTAAGGCCCAGGATGTGGTGCCATGTCTCCCTCAATGGAGGGTGCCTGATAATTTTGGGGAATTGCAGAGGTCAGATGTTACCTTACAACCTCTGTATCAAAAATTGTGTGAGGTAGATGGTAAGCCTGTAGGTGTACCACAGTTTGGTGGGGATCAGTATATCTTAAAAGACAATCTTTTGTATATGGCAAACACAGAGAGTCCCAGATTGGTTGTGCCTACTGAACTGCGTAAGATGATCTTACATCTGGGTCATACTATACCCTGGTCTGGACATTTAGGTCAGCAGAAAACTTATGGGCGAATTAGTCAACGATTCTACTGGCCCAAAATGTATCAGGTAGTGCAAGATTACTGTAAGACCTGTACTGATTGCCAGCTTGTAGCTCCAGTCCGTAAGGCAGATCGAAGTTATTTGCAGCCCTTACCAATCATTGGTACCCCTTTTGACCGAATAGGTATGGACATAATTGGTCCTTTAGTGAAGACTAGTTCAGGTAACCAATTTGCCCTGGTAATTTGCGAGTATGCAACTCGATATCCCGAAGTGTACCCTTTGCGATCAATCCAGGTTAAACATATTGTGAAATGTTTAATTGACCTGATCTCCAGGGTTGGAGTACCTTCTGAGATTATTACTGACCAAGGGACTAATTTCATGGCTAATGTGATGAAGTTACTGTATAACCAATTGGGCATTAAAGGTATCCGAACTACACCGTTTCACCCCCAAACTGATGGGTTAGTCGAGCGTTTTAATGGCACACTGAAAAGCATGCTTAAAAAATTTGTGGCTGAGACAGGTAGAGATTGGGATAAATGGATTACTTTCCTTTTGTTTGCATACAGAGAGGTGCCCCAATGTTCAACTGGTTTCTCTCCTTTTGAGCTTTTGTATGGCAGGCAAGTTCGAGGTCCCCTGGACATGCTCAAAGAGGAGTGGACGGCAGAGAAACCAGCCCAGCCAACCTGGTCTCACAGGATTCCGTGAAATGTCCACGGGCCCTTAACTCAAAATCCGTGTAGCCATCACGGAATCGCCCCAAATTCCGTGATGCTGCCACGGATATTACTCCAATGCAAGTCAATGACACTGACCTTCCGTGGTCCACACACGGATACCCGTTTCAATGACGGAGTACAGATCTCACTCAATGGACGTGCTTTCTCATTTGGAAACGCAACATTTGAAGTATTTGTTTCTTTTCCAACATCAAATGCCATAATGACGTTAACCTGACTGTTATTGTAGCTATTGCATTGTCCTGTCATCATAAAATTTCGGTTTGTTTCAGTTAGCCTAATCAAAGTCCCGTGATGGCACCATGGACCTCAACAACCTGACCTCACTCATGGACGTTGTAATGTTGCTGGCTTGTTTAGGAATTTATAAGCTTTAGGTCGACTGTGTTGCAATGGCATGTAATTAACTTTACATTTTGTCTCGTCCTGTCATCATAAAATCCAGTTTGATGGCGTTTTACACCTATTGCTCGCTTGGCTATAGTCAGATCTAAAATCTGTGACAGGAGCACGGAGTGAGTCTGTGGTGAGACCACGGATAACTCCAACGCGCAAGTCAATGACACTCATCTTCCGTGGTCCACACACGGATACCCGTTTCAATGACAGAGAACAGCTCTCACTCAACGGACGTGCTTTCTCATTTGGAAACACAACATTTTAAGTATTTATTTCTTTTCCAACACCAAATACCATAAAGACTTTAACCTCTCTGTTATTGTAGCTATTGCATTGTCCTGCCATCATAAAAATTCAGTCTGATTTTGTTAGCCTAACTGAAGTCCCGTGATGGCACCACGGACCTCAACAACCTGACCTCACTCACTGGATGTTGTAATGTTGCTCACTTGTTTAGACACTTGAAAGCTTTATGTCGACTGTGTTGCAATTTTGTCTTGTCCTGTCATCATAAAATCCAGTTTGATGGCGTTTTACACCTATTGCTTGCTTGGCTATAGTCAGATCTAAAATCTGTGATAGGAGCACGGATTGAGTCTGTGGTGAGACCACGGATAACTCCAACGTTCGTGATATGGTCACGTAATTTAATCTATTGATTCGTGCCACGGACACGTTTATTTCGTTATTTTTCGTCTTTCGTGATCACAGCTCGATTCTTTCTGCCTGTCGGCTGCAGCAGAGAAGCTGTTTAATCAACATTTATTCACGAGATCTTATCGTGGTTTATGTTTTTTTTTTTTTTTTTATGTTATGTTATTATTTCGGTCTTATTGCCAGGGAAGCTGGATTGCTTTGCTGTTTATTGATATTTTTTTAAATGATATTTTATCAGTAGGAAATCGCGCTGAAGAAGTCTCGTTCCGAACACATCGCGATATTTGGCATCAGTTCACGTGTGTCAGCTGTTGGTAAGTAGCCTAGTAAATAAATACCTAAATACGCTGTCCTAATAATGTGTGATATAATGTCTTTTCTGTTTGTCGATATTTATCTGCCATTTCCACGGAGACTTTGCTTCATTGCTTTCTAATTCAAAACAGGGTGATTAAACACTGCCTGTCACGTGACGTGCTATAGGCCTAGAGATATTCATATCAGATTAAAAATAGTACAATTAGTTCCAAAGTTGTATTTGTAGTAGAAGCACAGTAAAAACAACACTTACCATGCTTTTACCACAGTAACATTAGTTTTGCTGTGATAAGTGTAGTAAAAAGACAGTAATCACAAAACTTACCATGCTTTTACCACACTATTGGTAGTTTTAATGTGATACTTATTGTAAATGCACAGTAACCACAACACTTACCATGCTTTTACCACAGTAACCCTAGTTTTACTGTGATTGGTGTAGTAAAGGACAGTAATCACAAAATTTACCATGCTTTTACCTCTGTATTGATAGTTTTAAAGTGATATTTGTTGTAAATGCATATTAACCACAACACTTGCCATGCTTTTAATGCTTTATAATGTAACATCCAATATTTGTAAGGTAAATCAGTACTTTTACCTTTAAATAATCTTATATATTATACATAATGATATTTTCTTTTCTCTTTTTACAGCTGAAAAGACCAAAAGGGCCTTTCGGACTCAGTCGGCCCATTATTGTTTGAGGAGAAGTAAACGGAGGAGACGGAAAGCTGCAAAGGCAAATATTCACAATGGTATACGTGTTGGTTTTAACCCTAAATCAAACATTTTATCAAGCATTTGTTGTTTCTTAAAACTTTTCTCACAAAACCCATAGCCCAATCAGTACAAACATAGTCTGCAAGTTTTAATAATTTACGAGATTTAACAAGTTGTCAAATTCGTATGATACTCGATTGTACGAGTATACAAATATGTATATTGGTATACTCGTACAATCCTGCAGCTTTTACTCCTAGTGCTGTCATTGGCTACTGCCTCAATTCCTGTACATATTTATCGCGATATTTGTAAATCAGTTGCGCCACTTCTTGGAAAGTTGTCGGATGTCCCACACACTGTCAGAAAGTTTATATTAATTGCAAATTGGTCCCCATCTGTTTATGTTCCAGTGATACATGATACTTGTCACATGACATCAGATACTCAATTATTTTGTCATAATCAGATCAGTTACACTGCTGATAACTGTCCCGTTTGCATGTAAATCATGTTCATATGATTATTGCTTGCTATTAAAGACATACTTTTATTCATAGAAATGCCCACATATCAGTGAACTTATAACATAAAAATGCTTTTAACATTTAATTATGCAACACTCTTTACAGAAAACATATCCCACGGTTATGGATAAACTCACAACGTCATCATCAAGTCCTGTGCTGGGCACATTGGGCAACAAGTGTCCTCCAACGTATTCGATCCGTGGCCAAGTTCTTCACATCTTCCCATGGGACTCTGACATTCTTCAGATCTTCGTGAAACATCTGTCTCCGTGTCTTCCTTGGTCTTCCCTGTCTCCTGCATCCTCCTGGTGGTGTCCACTTCATCACTGTGTGTGGGTGTTGTTGTTTGGGCATGCGTAGGATGTGTCCAGCGAGGTGCACCCTTTGCTCTGTCACAGTTTCTGAAAGTCTTCATGTGGAGTCCCACTCCTCCTCAGGATCTCTTTGATATATGCAGAACCAATACTGAATATAGTGATTTATCTTTTTCCATATTGTTAAAGCATTTTGTTTTCTCTTTTCAGCTTCATAAACTGTACTTGATTTCTGCCTAATGCCTTTATAAAAAAGTGTCAGTGTTCATCAGGTGTTTTGCTAAAGGACATATTCATTGCATAGTTACAATAAAAGTGACCAATAATCACAAGGATATAGAATGAAAGTTGAGAATGTAAAATGTTGTGCTTATGTTTTTGCCTATTTGTTCTTTAAAGCGACGAAACAAATGTATTTTCACATAACGAAGTTGAATCTCATCTTTTGGTTTGTAAATATATAACTTCATCATAGCAATTTTTTTTAACGTTAATGTATGTGTCACTATAATAGATTGGCCCTGTATCTGGATATTTTTAATTAACTGATTTTTATACTGTTGTGCAGTAGTTTTGGCGCTACATTTGTCTTTAAACAGTTTGACATTAAATATTGGAATAAGCTTTCAAAATTGTGTCCATTCATTGTGCTTTTGTTACATTTATTTGAATATAATTGATATATCTTTGACTATACATACACTGTAAATGTTAGAAGCACTTTAGTAGGCCTACATGCAATTATCTTTAATTAAAATACTGCAAAACTACCCCTGCTGTAGGACATTGCTTAGAAAAAAGTTTCTCTTTCAAATGTTTAATCAAATGAGCAAATTTGTGTCATTGATCATGTGAACTTGTTTTTGGATGGTAACCACACAAAGGAGTCTTTTGTTTTTAAATATGAGCTTTATAATTTAATTAGAAATAATACATGTTTAACAGCCTAAATATTAAATATTTATCTATCCCTGCAGCCAGAACCAGAAGAGATCTGTCATCATTTGCCATAAATGGGCATGTAAGTGTGACGCATTTGTTCAGCTGGGTTTTTATTGGCTGTGACTTTATCGCAGAACTCGTTGTGATTGGACAATCGTTTAACCCATATAAACTGGTGCTTCATGTTACAAAGTATGGTTTGGTGTTATTATTACATTAGTTATACATTAAGCTAACTATAAAGTGTCTCTATAATGTGAGAAATTACTCCTTTACCGAGATCCTAACCCTAACCCTAAGCATGTCTGCACATTTCAATGAACTACAGGACAGTGTTTCCTGTTCCATTGATAGAATGACAGAGATATGTGGGTAATGTAGTATAAAACGTTTAGTAATAAAACAATAAATGTTAAATGAATAATATATTTAATGGACAACTGGATATCTTCATTGTGCAAACCTTTATGACATATATGAGGGACAGGCTAAAATTTGATATTTTACTGTGAGCACTTTAAAAATAACCTTTATGCCAGCTTTCCATATATATCTGAAAACTGTGGCCAACATTATTTATTATACATAGCATAAGCAGTCGTCCTGCCGATTTTGTCTTTGATACACTAACCGGACTTTGAGTTACAGCCATTTGAAATGTGCATTTGTTTGCTCTTCTGGGGGCCATTGCTGGGCCGTACAATCTACACAGATCTACACACACTATTACTATTACACAAGGATAATGCACCATTCAGTAAAACAAAAAAAAACAGTGCCAACATTTCCTTTTCACCCCCTCTGATTGCTGCTTATATGCCTGACATCAGTGATATATGCTTTCATTCGAAAAGCAGTTGTAGATGTACTAGAATGATCAACATGGATCATCTTCAATTAAGCGTTAAGTATTTATAGCAAGATAGCCCACTGCAGCCTCTTGTTATTCACATAGCTTCCTTTTATTTCACTGCAAACTGGCATACTGCAAGTATGTGCAACTTTTGTTGCATTGTTTTCCCAGATATCATTAACCAGATCTAAAAAAAATTATGTCCCAAGTAAAAGAATCATGGTCATTAATTATATGTAGTAATTTATAAGTTATTAATTATATGTAGGCCTAGTTATTTTTTAATTAATTAAACTAAAGAAATAAGAAATTAAAATTTCTCAAATAAAAATGTCTATTTACTGTACCAAACACCACTTTCAATACACAATAGTCACCATACCTTATTAAACAACACTTTATTGGAGGACAAAGCATAAGGTTAATAAAGTAGCATAAAGACAAATGAGATTCAAGATAAATAAAAATGTGCCTTCAAAAATACATTAACATCAAAATAGTCCATTCACAGCTGCTGAAGCCATAAAATTAGTGCCAGAGAATCATATTTAGTCACCTACAGAAAACAGATTTGATATTGTGTTGGAAAATAATGATTCATTATCACAGCTAAACTGGTTTCTTGTTCTTCCCTGTACATGTCTCTATCGTGTTCGTGTTCTTCTTCTTCGTCTAAACAGTTTGTTCAGTTGAAGAACAGAAGATGTGATCACTGATGTGGTGTAGCTTTTTCTCAACCAGAGGAAGAAGTCTCAACATCCCACTGTCAGGCGTTCTCCAGTCCTGGTCTGAAAGTAAACCAGAAAACAGAAACCATTCAAATGAAGTTGTTTAATGGATAGTCGGGTCAGCTTATGTTCTGCATGATTTAAAGCAGTGATGGTTTACTCTGGCCCTCAGCGTCCACTGTCCTGCAGATTTAGCTCCGACCACAAACCCTCCTGCCTATTGTCTAGAAATAAACCTGAAGACTTTGGTTAAAATTTTCAGATGTGCTCGATTAGGGTTGGAGGTTAACTCTCAACCTCAAAAAGTAGAATGCAAAGGGCCAGAGTTGCCTGTTCCTTACATAAATTTACAAAGCAGCAGTTAGTACATTATATAATATACACATTGAAGTATTATATATATATATAAATATATATATATAAAATATAATATTGGAGCACATAATATAAGCTAAGTACTGAACAAAAACAGTTTTACCCATATCAACAGCAACATATTTTAAAAGATCTTTAAGAAAGGCATGGTCTCTTTTGAGCCTTTGCCAGTGATGCTTGATTTCTTTCCAGACAACATACTCTTCTGTCATTTGTTTCAAGAGCTTCACATGATCAAAAACCAAGTGAAAACCTGTACAATGTAAAATTGTCAACATCAAATTATGTACTACATTTTACAGCATTGTTTCAATTCAAGACATACCAATGGACTCACGCACCTTTCTGTCTTCTTTGGGCACCAGATGTTCCTTCCGGTCTTCCTTCTCTGCTGTAAAACAAGAAAGTCTCGACTTACTCTGTGTGCAATTACTATTGTTCCTGAAACATAAATTAAGACAGTATTAAATAAGTTAATTTACCATATGATTCAGGAGAGAACATTTGATGAGTAAATACTGATTGCAATATTCTAGAAACTTCACCTGGGAAGGGCTGATCACGGCAAGATTCGCTGCGAGTCACTAGTAGCTCTGGTAATGGTTGGCTCTTAAAAGAGCTGTTGAGTTTGATATTGGTAGAGCTTTAAAAAAAAAGGACTAAGTAATCCTGCAAAACAGAAAGGAAGGTCATTTTAATACATTGCTTGCAAATAGTCAGTTTATAACTGTATGATATGTTTTCTGTAAAGAGTGTTGCGTAATTAAATGTTAAAAGCATTTTTATGTTATAAGTTCACTGATATGTGGGCATTTCTATGAATAAAAGTATGTCTTTAATAGCAAGCAATAATCATATGAAAATGATTTACATGCAAACGGGACAGTTATCAGCAGTGTAACTGATCTGATTATGACAAAATAACCGAGTATCTGATGTCATGTGACAAGTCACATAAGCTTTTGCACTCTTGCAAACAGAGGTAGGTTATGAGGTGTGGAGAGACATGTATCACTGGAACATAAACAGACGGGGACCAATTTGCAATTAATATAAACTTTCTGACAGTGTGTGGGACATCCGACAACTTTCCAAGAAGTGGCGCAACTGATTTACAAATATCGCGATAAATATGTACAGGAATTGAGGCAGTAGCCAATGACAGCACTAGGAGTAAAAGCTGCAGGATTGTACGAGTTTACCAATATACATATTTGTATACTCGTACAATCGAGTATCATACAAATTTGACAACTTGTTAAATCTTGTGAATTATTAAGACTTTCAGACTATGTTTGTACTGATTGGGCTATGGGTTTTGTGAGAAAAGTTTTAAGAAACAACAAATGCTTGATAAAATGTTTGATTTAGGGTTAAAACCAACACATACATACCATTGTGAATATTTGCCTTTGCAGCTTTCCGTCTCCTCCGTTTACTTCTCCTCCAACAATAATGGGACGACTGAGTCCGAAAGGCCCTTTTGGTCTCTTCAGCTGTAAAAAGAGAAAAGAAAATATAATTATGTATAATATATAGGATTATTTAAAGGAAAAAGTACTGATTTACCTTACAAATATTGGATGTTACATTATAAAGCATTAAAAGCATGGCAAGTGTTGTGGTTAATATGCATTTACAACAAATATCACTTCAAAACTATCAATACAGAGGTAAAAGCATGGTAAATTTTGTGATTACTGTCCTTTACTACACCAATCACAGTAAAACTAAGGTTACTGAGGTTTAAAGCATGGTAAGTTTTGTGGTTACTGTCCTTTTACCACACCCTATCACAGTAAAACTAGGGTTACTGTGGTAAAAGCATGGTAAGTGTTGTGGTTACTGTGTATTTACAATAAGTATCACATTAAAACTACCAATAGTGTGGTAAAAGCATGGTAAGTTTTGTGATTACAGTCTTTTTACTACACTTATCACAGTAAAACTAATGTTACTGTGGTAAAAGCATGGTAAGTGTTGTTTTTACTGTGCTTCTACTACAAATACAACTTTGGAACTAATTGTACTATTTTTAATCTGATATGAATATCTAGGCCTATAGCACGTCACGTGACAGGCAGTATTTAATCACCCTGTTTTGAATTAGAAAGCAATGAAGCAAAGTCTCCGTGGAAATGGCAGATAAATATCGACAAACAGAAAAGACATTATATCACACATTATTAGGACAGCGTATTTAGGTATTTATTTACTAGGCTACTTACCAACAGCTGACACACGTGAACTGATGCCAAATATCGCGATGTGTTTGGAACGAGACTTCTTCAGCGCGATTTCCTACTGATAAAATATCATTTTAAAAATATCAATAAACAGCAAAACAATCCAGCTTCCCTGGCAATAAGACCGAAATAATAACATTAAAAAAAATAAAAATACATAAACCACGATAAGATAAGATCTCGTGAATAAATGTTGATTAAACAGCTTCTCTGCTGCAGCCGACAGGCAGAAAGAATCGAGCTGTGATAACGAAAGACGAAAAATAACGAAATAAACGTGTCCGTGGCACGAATCAATAGATTAAATTACGTGACCATATCACGAACGTTGGAGTTATCCGTGGTCTCATCACAGACTCAATCCGTGCTCCTATCACAGATTTTAGATCTGACTATAGCCAAGCAATAGGTGTAAAACGCCATCAAACTGGATTTTATGATGACAGGACAAGACAAAATTGCAACACAGTCGACATAAAGCTTTCAAGTGTCTAAACTTGGGCGGGAATTCACCCTGCAAACTGACCACCGAGCCTTGAAATGGATGCAAACAATGCAGAATAGTAATTCGAGGATACTGCGCTGGTGCCTGGCTCTGCAACCATATAAATTTACAATTGAGCATTGTCCAGGTAAGAAAAATCTCATTGCTGATTACTTATCCCGTTTATCAGACTAATATCATTCAGAGGAGGGGGAAGGGAGAAATATGATAAAATGAGGTATGTAACTTTCAATTCAGAGAACCAAACAATGGGTTTTGTTCAAGATTATTTTATTCACTGTTTTGTCTTATACATGTGTCGAATAGAAGGTGCACATTCCAGTGCGACTCATGTTTGTCTGTCTTAACCTTCTGTGCCTGTAAATAAGAAAAGGTGAATGTAAATTATACAAATAATGATTTGTTTGTTAATTGTGAATCTCTTGTCTTACCTTCTTCCTGGAATGTCCTAATAGGAGGGGCTCGCGAACAGGAAGCCTGATTTATACCTTCCCAGAGGAGGAGGAGTTCAAGTATTGAGAATGTGAAATATTATTACATTGAATGCATGTCTTTTAAGATTCTCGTTGGTTTTCATGTTGAAAATGGAGCTTGATAAAGAAGATGCTAATATTCATGTTGATGTTAAATTTGGTCTCATAAATAATTTATGTAGATTGTAATTGAGATAGCCTTGCCATTGGTACATTTGAATTTGAGGGGAGTAGCCTCAACTATAAAGAGTCTAATTGTTTGGACAGAGGGGGGGGTGAGAGAACAAAGGGTGACTGTTGGGCCTGTAGCCAACGGGTTTGATGTTCCTCACGTAAATATTATTTTGCTTTTTTTTTTTGTTGTCTTTTTTTTTTACTTTTGTTTGTACTTTGTTTTTTCCTGTATTGAAATTTTGGTGGATGGAACCCTGTTGCACTGTTTGGAGTATGCCCTTAAGAGAAAATTAAATCACCTTTAAGAGACTTCAGAGTTTTTACCTTTTTTTTGCTGCCTGCCTAGCCACAGCTAAGACCATCTTTACCACAAGTAGCCAGCACAAATCTCAAATGTGATTTCTCGTTTACACTATATATTTTTTTACATTAAGCACCAACACTTCAAAAGAAGTATATTTAAAACTTGATGTCTTAGTGGTTTTGAAAATATTACTATAAATTACAGCAACACGTTTCAGACGAGGCTCATGTTTATAACAGTAATCTTGTGGGGTTGACTCATTTAAAGTAATGTAATCGTTTGGTTTTAGCCAGGTTTCTGTCAAACACACCACATCTAGGTTATTATCTGAAATCATATCATTAACAATGAGTGCTTTTGGAGTAAGGGATCGAATATTCAGCAACCCAAGCTTTATCATTTGCTCATCTGTATTATAGCTGTTTTTTATTTGTTGAACATCAATAAAAAATTTAACCTTAGATGGGTTTGGACGTTTTTTGGATTTCCAAATTCGGGGAACAGACACAGTCTCTATATGATGATAGCTAGGTGAAAGAGGCTCTATGTGATGGGATTTATCTGACCTTTGGTGACGCGAGGCCAATAAGAGAAAACAAATGACAAATTGGGCACCAGGTCAGGAAGCAGACAGACTGGCTTAACGACTGTCTGCTTCCTGACCTGGTGCCCAATTTGTCATTTGTTATCTCTTATGTTTGTTCAAGAAGTCAACATATTATTATAGGCTACTATTTAAAATGATTGATTGCATTCCCTCTTCTCCTAAGACTACGTTTTTGACTGCTACACCTAGAGCTTTAATGCTACAAGCACCAAACTGTGCTCTGACTGTAGGCGCAGACAGAGAGCCGATGGAATCGGGCGACTCCGAAGGCTTCAGAGGCTGCAACGGAGCTGCAGCGATGATCCCAGACATAAGTCTTTAATTAATAATCCACATAGAGAAAGATGAAGGAAGGCAAAGCAACAACTGTTAAACAACAACCAGACCGGACAACTACAAACAGGAACCTGAATACAAAAGACAGACCAAGTTAATTAATAATACACAGCTGAACAGAATGACGAATCAAATCAGTAACCATAGTAACAAACTCAAACTGAACACAACTGTGACAGTTAGGAACCTGGATGTGCTTTCTGATAACAAGCTTTCTTTTGAAAGTCACATTTCGCATTTGTAGAACTGTATTTTCCATCCTAAAAATATCTTTAAATTATGACATATGCACTTAATGTCGAATGCAGAAAAGTCACTTAATGCGTTCATGACATCAAGGCTATTATTTTGATGCTTTACTGGATGGGGTGATAACCGACAGGGGTGGGTGTTGTGAGGTTTTGCGCTCGTGCACGGCTGCCTATGATGGCTGCACGCGAAAACCTCACAACACCCACCCCTGTCGGTGATTGGTTGGAACACTATTTATTTGAGTTTTGAGTGGTGGTGAAACCGACTGTTTTTGTGTGCAGATCTCAGAGCCTAGGCTGCCTACAGAGGTTTTTTGACGGCATGCTTATGGGGCGGGCAGCTAGCGGATCGTTAGGAAAGATTAGATGAATGTGATCATTTATGTTTGGGCCTGAAATCGCTGATACAACCTTTAATAAATAAACTCCAGCTGGACCAAAAAAGAGCAGCTAGAGTTTGTACCCTTGGTCTCAAAATTCTGGCCAGTTGATAATACCTAGAATATCACAATCGGTAATTTTACCATGTCAATATGCCAATTAACAATGTTAAGGTTAACTCTGGTATCCCTTTATTTATGCCTATTAAAGATTCTTTCATCTATTTGGATATTACCATAAATAAAAAACATCCATAAGATTACCAGAGATGATTTTAATAACATTCTAGTCAAGATCAAGAGTGTTACTCAAAGATGGAATATAATCTTAAAGTCTCTCTTCAAGGCAGAATCTCCACAGTCAAAATGAATTTGTTTCCTTGGCTCAATTTTCTTTTTTCTATGCTGTCGCTTTCCCCCCTCCAGGTTATAAGGAGATCAATTCCATTCTTTCTCAGTTTGTCTGGAATGGTAAACGACGCAGAATTGAACTTGCCACATTGCAGTATTCTTTACTTTCAGGAGGATTGGCTGTACCAAATTTGGAATTATATTATTGGTCGTTCCAACTTAAGGCTCTTCATGCTTGGGTTGATCCTCAATCTAAAGTTTCATGGAGAGTAGTTGAAGCGGACGAAGTTAAAGGTGGGGTATGTGATTCTCTTTTTTGGCCATTTTTTCTAAATCACTTGAAATCCTATTCCTAACCCACTTACAGCCACTGAGTTAGAAGCACTGAAATGAAAATTAAGCAATTTAATCATCTGTGGAACGGGCAGGACTCGAAAAACTCCAGCCAATCATTTCCAAGACCACCTAGAATCATTGGACAGTAAGTGCGTCAATCAAACGGTCGTACCATACCCCCCTCCCCCCATCCATGTCCATGTTCTTCGAATGGGTGGAGTCAAAGGAAAGAAGGTAGGACCATTTGAGTTGTGTATTTTCAAAATCTGCCGGCCGTTTTGCAAATCACATACCCCACCTTTAAACCACATAGGCTCCAAGACATTCTATTTGCTGGAACAGGATATAAATTCGGCCTGGTTGTGGCCAATTCTATTAGGATCTGGAAAAGAGTTGAACGTCTGATGGGAGGACCTTTCAAATTTTGTAACAACACACCCTTATGGCACAACTTTAATTTGTTATGTGGAAATCGGCCATTTGTCCAGCCCTCTTGGTCTTCACTGGGCATAAACACATGCGATGACTTATATGATAACCAGGGACTCTTCTCACTTCAAGAACTAAGAACTGAGTTTTGTTTACCAGCATTCTGTCTTTTTTAAGTTACTCTGCTCTCAAGGCATATGGAGTTCCCTGGGTATCCCCCATTTCTTCTCATCCTATGTGGGAATGGATCGCACTATCCTCTGGTCGGCCATCTGTCTCTTTAATATATAGTAAACTTAATGATCACATTGCAAAGCCTCTTTCTATTAAATCTATCTGGAATCATGAATTATCCGATTTGAACTGATCTGTCGACTGGTCTAATCTCATCTTAACTTCTAAAAACTTGGTTCATCGTCTTATCCATTTCAAAGTCATCCATTGACCATAACATAACAAGAGGTTCAAAATAAAACTGCAATTGATCTATAACTGCCATATCTGTAACACTGTATCATCAGGTACTTTTCTTCACATGTTTTGGGAGTGTCCAATTGTTGTCAACCATTGGACACGTGTAAATTTTGTTTTGTCCTCCTTACTACAAAGTGATACCATGTCTAATTCAGGTTTATGTCTTCTCAATGATGATTCTGACTAGTGTATAAGTTCATTACAAAAGAGAATGATGTTTGCCGGTTTTACAGCTGCAAAGAAAACAATAATACAGAACTGATTTACTACGCACGTGTACAAAAACATTTTGGATTCATAGCCTCCTTGAAATAGTGACTTGAATCTCAACAGTCAAAATGAATTTGTTACCTCAGCTCAATTTTCTTTCTTCTATGCTGTTGCTTTCCCCCCTTCCTTTAGGGAGATCAACAGCACAAATTAACAAGACTAAACCAAGTGTCATGGCAATGTTTTTTTTTCAACATATAAGATTATATAAAGGAATGACCATATAAACCTTTTTTGTCCTTCCCCTTTTCTTTCAGATTGTTAAATTATTCATAATATGTCTGTTGCTCCCCCTGTTAGCTTGAATGGCTGTTATTTTGTTATATCTAAAGACAATAAAAAGTTGATCACAAAAAAAAATATGTCTTACAAGTAAAAATCTCACAAGAATAGTTCAGGTGAAGACAGGTATGTAGTACTTCACATGAGCTTGGTGATTTGTTCATTCTGAACACAGCCATATTCGTTATATAAGTGTGCACTAATGCAGTTAGGTTATTTTTATTTTAGGTTTTGGGTTAAGGTTTTATTTTTATCCTTTTTCTGTGTCACTGTTTTCAGTGGCATTGCATAAGTTGTAATTTTTACTTTAAAGGTGCAAAAGTTCCGATATGATTTATCTTTGTTTTGTTTTTTACAATTCAAAACCAGCTGTTTTAACAGGGGTGTGTAGACTTTTTATATCCACTGTAATGTGTAAAACTGATATTAAAGTCCCATTTAAGGTCAAATTTAAAAGCATTAATGGTGCTAAAACATGTCCATCTTGCAAGATGAGCCCTAGTCTCTTCTATTTTATGGCCTTGTAAAGTTATCAACCTTTGTCTTTTCCACGTCATCACATTCTCGCAATTGTTTTCTGTGTGAATTCTATTTCTAAAACACAAAGGCCACTTTTTTAAACTTAATGGTCATGAGGAAGGGATGTGACAATGGGAACCCGTCACGTTTGTTTGTGTGATACAGCATCTAGGGATTTAGTCACTATATTTCAGTACAGGAAAAGTGCTGGAGCGACAGTCTCTTGAATATTTATTTCATTCATCAAATGCTGAAAAGACTTAGATTAGAGCCTGCATCCCAGCAATACAGTGTGAGGCAACTGGGCTATCTGAGTGCTTTATTCAAATTTGGCCAACTCATTAACATGAACCCATTTTGACCACAATATTAATACACCTCTGTGAGCACAGAGGCCAGTGTTGCTTAAAATGCTCCAGTGTAAGACTCCACCCTCTTCAATCATTTCAAATCTACTATATTTTCTCTCTTTAAAACTGAGAGTTATTCATTTTGGTAACTAGGCCTAACACAAATTGTAACTCTGAAAGCTGCCAATTTTTGCATTGTATCACACATTGTATCCATCAGAAACATGCTTAGCAGAATGGAAGAAAAGAGTAAAGTTTGCTACTAACCATGCCGCCATAAAAAGTTTCTACTGAATTGTAAAACAGTCTTGCTTCATAAAGACACTCCTCAGAAGTCATAAAGGTTCACAAACAGGGTGATAAAAAAAGGTTACTTCGCATGGAATGATAAAAAGTATACCTGGAAGAAATGTAACAGTACAAGTAAATTATGGATTCTGATTGGCTGTCAATGTTTTTTTTTTATCATTCATCAGCTGAAAAAAAATCATTCTGAAAGTGATTCCATTTTTGTTGTTGTGGTGAGGACTCTGCTATTCTTTTATATTTAGAACTATTTTTAGAACTATATCTGTGTTTCGTTATAGTTATCGTCCTCTGTGTAAACGGGCCTTAACTATTTCAATTTCTCAGATATTTTTTAGAGATCCTGGGTTATTCCAGACTCCACTAAACTTCTAATCCCACATAAAACATACATCTAATTTAAGAAATTAGATATATTTTGTTATATACTGATGAATTAATATAAATGTAGTTTCAACAATACTTTCAACAATTTTATAATCAAAATAGCAAAATAATCAAAATGTCGAATATAAAAGTATTTAAAAAAAAGTAGCAAGAAAATCGAAAGAGCAGGAAGACTTTAAGATTTGTTTGATGAATGTGACAAAATGTAATGTCACTTTATTTAGGTCTATTGTAAGTTATTCTAGTTTGCATAATTTATAGTCCATATGTTTAAAATGCTATAGCCTATATTGTAATTTCCCAATACAATTGTGGGTATGTAGGCCTGCTTTGTCTTTCATTTGTGAAGATGGTCTATTTGCGCTAGTTGCGTTATGACGTATCAATGCATTGAGTAACACACTTTGCAGCTGCGAAGATCAAGTGCTCAAAGTGTTTCTCCCAAACAACAACATTTGTAATTCTTTACACAGATATTTATTTATACTTTATTACTCTTTTATCTGTAATTATACAACACCCGGTCTCCCCTACATTTATAACAATTTAATTTATAACATAAATATTTGATAGCCTACTTGACTGTGAACAGGAGACAAAATATTGGTTTTAGTGAATTACATAATGGGTAAAATAATTATAGTGGAACTCTGCTGATGATTTACACTCAGCACGAATAAACTCAGACTTGAATGCGCAGGCGAAGATGATGATTTCCTAGGCAGTTTGTGAGGCGATGAGGACCTCTACTGGTGATCTGAAGTAACTATGCTTAAAATGTTTTTTTTTTTTTTTTTTTGGATGACGAAACTTTGTTTATTTACTAGTTGCCATATCAACACTATATAGAAAAAAAAAATCCGCCAAAAATTTTTTTTTATTATTTTTTTTATATAAACCTTTATTTAACAACAAGGCGTTACAGAATGTAAAATAACAGAGCACAGAAGAATGCTATGTAGAACAGTACAGAGTAGCACAAATCTTTTCAACATTTATATAAAAATATGAAAAAGGAGAAAGTAAATATAAAAATACATATAAAAAATAAAAGAAATAAAAAATGAAAATACGAGCACATATCCATAGATTAAACATAGTTATTAAAGTACTACTAAAATAAAATCTCTTAGCAGCTGGGCTTTAGAAAATTTGCATTTTTCCAATGCACTATTAAACAAAGTTAACTCGTTTTTGAAAGCTTCAAAGTTAGGAGGCATTTTCAAAAACCGACATTTATGAATAAAAAATTTTGCCAGTAAAAGAAGATTATTATTTCCAAATTCTGTAGATTTATCTTCCAACTGGAAACCATATTTGATAATATCAAAAGTTAGAACTGGAAACAAAGTTTTACAGGCTAACCAATTCTGGAGAGTTGACCAAAACAATTTGGTGTGAGCGCATGAAAAGAAGAGATGTTCCACAGTTTCAATTTGAGAATGACAGAAAGTACATGTATTAATACCGATATTGAATCTATTGTGTAGGAAATCATTTGAAGGATAAATGTCATTCAGTAATTTAAAGTGAATTTCCTTAACTTTCGGTGAGACGGGATAAGAGAGATAACTAGTTCTTATCTTTGAAATGGTTTTCGGAGTGAAATTCTTGAGAAGAAAATGCCTCTTTAGTTGAGCTGGAAAGTAAGTAGCTGTAAGGAGAGACCTTAACATTTTGTTATTACATTTTTTGTCAACAAATTGGACACCATCCAAAGACAGACTAGGTACTTGTACTTCAGGTGATATATACAGTAATGTCCCTTTAATTAACTGAATTAGTGCTGAAGGGATAGCCTTAATTATTTTGTCATATTTGGTTCTAGAACATAAAATGTTGTATTTAACAATAAAGTCATTATGTCCTAGTAGGTTACCACTGCAGTCAAATAAATGTAACAGTGACCACACTCCCTGATCCATCCAGTCTTTATAAAAAATTGACTTTCTATTAATCAAAATGTATCTGTTGTTCCATATTGAAGTTGTATGTGGCGAAAAGTTATGTTTGTATAACATCTTCCTGTATTGGAGAGCCTGTTTATGAAAATCAACCAATTTGAGGGGTAATTTAGAAATATCAAAATCACATTTAAGTAAAAAATCTATTCCGCCAACACTCTCAAAGATCATCTTGGGGAAAGAAAACCAAAAACCATTACTGTTTTTCAAAAAAGACTGCAGCCATTTGAGTTTAATGGTACCGTTCATTGATTCAAAATCAATCACATTTAAGCCTCCATCTTGAAGAGATTTCACTATATCGTTTTTCCTAATGTAATGATATTTATTTTTCCAAATAAAATTGTAATGATTTTGATTGATTTTTTTCATCATATTGTCCGACACCGGTAAACAATATGAAGGGTAAATAAGTCTGGAAAGACTTTCCATTTTAGTTAAGAGAATGCGTCCAAAAATAGAAAGATCCCTCTGAAGCCAACTATTCAAAATAGTTTTAGATTTGGTCACATTATTTTCAATGTTCAGAAGTTCTCTTGAATTTTTTACTTTGGAAATTCTAATTCCTAAATACTTAACTTCAGTTTTGATCGGAATATTAGCTACAACCACTTGTGACTGGTCATGAATAGTTAATACTTCACATTTATTTTTATTCAGATTCAAACCCGAGGCTTTTGAGAACAGTGAAATCTCAGACAAGGCAGGAGGAATTTGTGAAATGTCTTTTAGGAAAAGAGTGGTGTCGTCTGCTAGCTGACTAATGATCAATGAAGTTCCCATCACAGTCAAAGGTTTTATATTTTGATTATGTTTTAAGAATATTGCCAAAAGCTCAGCAACTATAATGAAGAGTAGCGGTGATGTGGGACATCCTTGACGAATACCTCTTTTAATCATAAAACGTTGTGTAGTCCCAAATGGCAAGGAAATTGAGCTATTAATGTCATAATAGAGGGTAGAAATTAATTTCGAAAATTTATCGCCAAATCCAAAATATTTCAGAGCTTGTAAAATAAAAGGATGTTCAACAGTATCAAACGCTTTGTAGAAATCTAAAAAGAGAATAGCTCCGTCATCTTTAATGAGGTGATTATAATCTAGTAGATCCAATACAAGCCTAATATTGTTATAAATAGATCGATTTTTTAGAAAACCTGATTGTGTCTCACTGATTACTTGCGGTAAAACCTCCTTTAATCTGTTTGCTATAACATGAGAGAGTATCTTGTAATCAGTGTTTAGCAAAGTAATTGGACGTAAATTATCTACAATCCTCTTATCTTTCCCTGCTTTTGGAATAAGAATAATAAGACCCTGCTTCATTGTGGATGTCAACGTCTCATTATTAATAACGTCGTTTATGGCTTTAAATAGAAAGTCTCTTATGTCCTCCCAGAAAAATTTGTAAAAAGCAGCAGTTAAGCCATCCTGACCGGGAGCTTTACCAGTTTTTAATTTCTTAATCACTCTATCTAGATCATCAATAGTTGTGTCAGAATCACAAATATCTTTACTGATGGAATCAATCTTTGGGATGTGTTTATCCCAGTAGTCAGTAGAAGAGTACACAGAGGTATACAATGTAGAATAATATTTGTAAATTTCTTCTGATATGATCGCTTCTTTTGTACATTCATGGCCGTCAATAATTAGAGCATTTATAGTTTTTTTTTTCTGCCTTCTTTTTTCTAAATTGCTAAAATAGGAGGTACTTTTCTCTCCTTCCTCCAACCACTTAGCTCTGGATCTAATGAAAGCTCCATGTGCTTTTTTCTTGTACAGTAAGTCTAAATGAGAATGTAAATTTAAAAAAGTTTTTTTTTTCCAACTCTGTGGTATTAGTCTTAGTAGAGTAGCTATTTATATCTTGGATCAATTTATACTCATATTCCTTTTGTTGTTTAATTCTCTGTTTACCAAATGCAATGGCAAATTCTCTGATCTTATATTTTAAATATTCCCATCTTTTCATGTATGTACCAATACTGACATCATTATAAATATTTTTAATCAAACCCTTAACAGTGCTTACAAATTCGTCACAGTTCAAAAGATCTGCATTCAATTTCCAATAATCCTTTTTGAAGGTTGGTTTGTTTTCAGGACTCAACTGCAGGACCAAAACACTGTGATCAGTTAAAGGAGCTGTAGAAATAGAAATATCAGAGCTGCAGTTAAATATATCTGAAGTACCTAACCACAAATCAATTCTGGACTTATAATTCCCATTTGGTTTTATCCAAGAGAATTGAGTGGACTGTAAATTTCTTTCCCTCCACAGGTCGATTAAGCTATTAGAATTTAAGAAATCAAAGATTATTGGATTCCACTGATCAGCATTGTGTCTGGGAGGACTTCTATCCAGCCATTCATTGGGCACTAGATTAAAATCCCCACCTAATAAAATGTTACTGGTATGGTATTTCTGTTTTAATTCAAATAAAACATCAGATATTTTCTCTAGCATTTTCTTATTTTGAGAGGGTACAGCATAGCCATAAACATTAACCAAAATCAAGTAAGAACCTTCAATATTTAGCACTACTGCCAACCAGTGACCGGACTCATCACTCTGAGAAGTAACCACATTTCCTGGACATCCATTAAAACAAATAGCCACCCCGGCAGAGTAATTAGTGCCATGGCTGAATAACATTTTCTCACCCCACTGGTTTGACCAAAACGTGGCATCAGCAGCAACAGAGTGTGTTTCTTGAAACAAAGTGCAATGAGCTTTTAGCCCTTTACAAAACAAAAATAATGCTTTTCTTTTTATCTTGTCTCTGATACCTCTTACATTTAAAGATATGAAGGATAGACTTGTGCTCAACATTAATATAAAACAGAACCAAGTAGAACAAGGCAAACAAATATGTAAAAATGAATACAAATGGGAAGTAGAAAGATACTGCTTTCTCTTTAAAACAGAAATAACTGGTGTAGACACCTCTAATTTATATTCTTAAAATCAATCCAACCCTCTTATCTATTTTAGACCAAAGGAGAAAAAAAAAAACTTACGAAGAATAGTCCGTTTTGTGAAACTATCACATTTAAATCTCTTCAGTTATCCGCAAGAATGCGGCGGCCGTCGATATAACCGTAGGCACCTCTGTAGTATGCTTTTTGTCCCGCGTTTCTGGCCTGAGAAATCTTTGGCCAAAGTTTCTCTCTTTCAAGGCGATCTTCCTTGGACAGGTCTTCAGCAAAACGGATGCCTTCCGTTTTGCAGATGGATGATTCCTTGGATTTTCTCCATATTCCGTCACGATGTAGGCGTCTGGTGAATTGGACAATCACCTTACGATTCCTCCCGTCTTCCTGTCTTCCAAGCCGATGCACTGTGTCCACAGAGTGCTCCATAACATCTGCCCATTCGGGAGCGATCCTACCGAGGAGTTTGACGACAGCATTCCTGATATCTTCTCCCATGGCCTCCTTCAATCCTTTAATCCTTAAATTCCATCTCCGGGAGTAGCGGTCCTTCTCTCTCGCTTTCTCTTTCAGCATATCAACTTCTTTACGCAGGAGAAGGGCCTCATTCTCCAAGCCTGCTATCTTTCCTTTGCATTCTTTTACTTCCCCAGCTTGAAATTCTAGAGACTTTGCCAGACTTGCTATCATCACAGAGTTGTCTGTAAGCTTTTTGTTTAAATCCGCCATCTTGTCATCTTGTTGATCGAATCTTATGTTAAGAGCTTGAACGGCATTCAATATATCCGTAGCAGTTGGACTCTGTTTGGACAATTTCCTCTGGTGCTCACCTTTCGAAGGAGTTAGAGGTGGAGAATCAGCCGTATCCTCAAAACTCCTCTTTCCTCCGCTGCCATTCTCCGTCTCCATATCTGACCCGCAGTAATTATGTTCAGCAAGGGTTAGGGAATTCCCCTCCTTTCCTTCTTCATTTGGCCTCTTGTCGTTTTTGTCTTTCTTTTTTTGTTCCTTTGGCATTTTCTAAAACCACCGTCACGTTTTGAGGGTATCACAGTTCAATTACCACTTAGAGGTATCTTTAGCACCGGAGCTTCGACGAGTGTGACTACTCAGTACGCCATCTTGCCGGAACTATGCTTAAAATGTATTTTAACATTGGCATTGTACAAGGTTTTTTTTTTTTTCAACAATATCTTTATTTTCAAACATAACATTACATAAACTCAAAAAAAAAAAACTCTTGCCCCACAACCCACAGAACTTTGTCCATCAGACTATCCAAAACATGACATCATAACACAAATAACTAATACAAATAAATAACTAAAAACAAAGGAAACATAAATATACAATAAAATAGTACAACAAATGCTACATAATTTTTTATATAAATAAATAAATAAATAAACTAAATAAAAAAGAAATATATATATAAAATAATTATTTAATGGAGAGAATAAGTACAAAACCTACCATGCACAGTGCTCACCAGTGTGCACTACACATGAATTAGTAAACCTTTTCCAAGTGAACTGCAGGTTACTTATGGATCGTCCCCAGACATCTCCACCAAACGAGATAAGTCTTTATTAGCAAGAAAGTTACTAAAGGGGTCCCAGATGCTATCAAAAATTGGTAGCTTTCCTCTGATTGCATACGTGATCTTTTCTAAGGGCAGAGTTGCTATTAATTCTGAAAGCCATCTACCTATCCTTGGTCTAGCCACCTCTTTCCAGGCAGTAGCAATAACTCTTTTGGCCAGCAACAAACCTATATCTAAAAATATTCTATGCTTCTTTCTTATGTTACAGTTAGCTGGATAGATACCCAATAGAAACATTTTGGGTTCTAAATGTAATTTTATCTCTAAAATTTCCTCAATACACTGTTTCACTTCTCGCCAAAATTCTTTTATTTGAGAACATTGCCACAAACAATGGAAGATCGTGCCCTTCTCCTTGTCACATTTTATGCAAACATCCGGTATGTCGTTATTAAATTTGTTAAGTTTAACTGGGGTCATATACGAACGCATTAACCAGTTGTACTGCAAAAGTTTTAAACGTGAGTTCACAGTTTGTCTTTGTGCCTTGATACACGCCCTCTCCCACTCCTCAATGGAGATATTCTCCTGTAGATCTTCTCTCCAGGACTCAAGTTTATGTACTGATGATTCTGAGGATTCACCAACCAGTTCATTATATATTTTGGAAATCACGCCCCCTCCCTGACAGTCCCTCACCATCATTTCTTCGAACTTTGATAGGCTAGGAATGGACAGGGACTGATTTTGTTGAGTTCTGATAAAATCTCTCAGTTGTAAATATCTGAAAAACTGGTTGCGAGCTATGTCGTGCTTGACAACAATTTCGTCAAAAGACATCAGATGTGTATCGTCAGGACTATAAAGATCTCCTATTTTTTGTAACCCCTGATCAGCCCAAATTTTAAACCCCCCCTCACCCCCTCCTGGGGGGAAGAGATCATTTCCCCATATCGGACTAAATACTGAGAGCGAGTCAGCTACTTGGAGATATTTCTTGACCTGTTGCCACACGCTAATCATATTTTAAGCCATAGGATTCTTGGTGATATTTTTAAGTTTCTTAAACTTAGCTGAGTACAGGTAAATGGGCAAAGGCAGTTTCAAAGTATCGCCTTCCATTTCTCTCCAAAGTGGCACATTCTCCTCAGAATAGTAGAACATCATTGTTCTTAGTTGCGCCGCCCAATAGTACCATAGTGGATTTGGGCATTTAAGCCCACCTCTATCATAAGGCAAGTACAACAATGAAAGGCGCTGTCTGGAGCGTCTATTGTTCCATAGAAACTTAATGAAAAGTGTCTTCAGCTGAGAAAATAAATTGCTTGGTGGAGGCAAAGGCAAATTTTGAAAGAAATACAACAGTTTAGGAAGTACATTCATTTTGAGAGTATTTATTTTCCCCATTAATG
This sequence comes from Rutilus rutilus, assembly GCF_951802725.1. Taxonomy (NCBI): domain Eukaryota; kingdom Metazoa; phylum Chordata; class Actinopteri; order Cypriniformes; family Leuciscidae; genus Rutilus; species Rutilus rutilus. The sequence continues at coordinate 8,131,878 of NC_140226.1, read as the reverse complement.
ACATTGGTAAAGCAGCCCATCTATCTAAAGAAGTTGAGATCCCTTGCATAACTGGTCTATAATTACTTTCTATGATATTGTTAAGCAATGGGACAATTTGAATGCCTAAATAAGAGAAGCAATTGACGACCTTAAATTGTGCAACTACATTAGTTGGGTTTTCCCTGTCTACTTGGTTTAATAACATAATGGATGTTTTAGACTTATTAATCTTATAACCTGAGATCTTGCCGAACTTCCTAATCAAATCTAGCAAAGCCGGGATGGATTTGTTGGTATTTTTGAGAAAAACAATTATGTCGTCTGCATATAAAGCTAAACGATGCTCCGTCCGTCCTATGGTTATTCCAGAAATGCTATCATGTGACCTCACTGCAATTGCAAGGGGTTCAATTGCCATAATGAACAGCAATGGAGACAAAGGGTCCCCTTGTCTACACACTCTCTTTATTTTTATAATTTTTGAGATATTACTGTTAGTTAAAATTTGTGCATATGGTTCCTTATAAAGTAATCTTATCCAATTACAAAACGCCAACGAGCCAAAATCTCAAACAAATAAGACCATTCCACTCTGTCAAATGCTTTTTCAGCATCGAGTGACAGTAAAGCAGTATCTGGGGCCTCCTTCTGATGATAAAGAATATTTAAGATCCTTCTGACATTATGGAAGCCTTGTCTGCCACGGATAAACCCGTTCTGGTCCCTCCCAATTATTGTAGTTATTATGTCTTCGATTCTTTTTGCTAAAATCTTACAAAGTATTTTCAAATCCGCATTTAGCAAGCTAATAGGTCTCCAGTTTTCACATTTGTTAGTTGGTTTACCTGCCTTCGGGAGCAGAGTAATTAATGCTCCTCTTAACGATGACGGCAAGGTACCATTTCGGAAGGACTCTGTAAACATTTCAAAAATTGGAGTTAACAATTTATTTTTACATTTTTTATAGATTTCAATTGGGAGACCATCAGGTCCAGGGGTTTTCCCTGCTTTACAGTTTTTCTCGATTGCTTAAACACTATAACCAGGCTTTTGAACTAAAATTTCAAAACCATAATGCCATTTATCAAAAAGCACACCCATTTCACTAAACTATAAACACTATTCCCTGTTTTGACACATGAGTCAAATTTGTTGAACTGTCACTGCAAAACTCTACACACAAATCCCTTCATTTCTCATTGCCTACACCACGTTGTCATGTATAAAGCACTAGCACTCAATATTGTTCACTCAAGTCAGCACAGCTTCAGCTCAGTTAGCACACAATTACCCAGGTGGAAACACTAAGAGTCAAAATTTAACACACATCAATCAGATCCTTCAATAGATAGATAAAGGGGCCCAAATCAGTTTATTGAGTTTTGGAACAATGGATCCAGAAAGACATGAAGGAAGAGATCGAGGAGGGATAAGGAGGAGGAGGACGACGACGACGAAGGACAAGAAGACAAGCAGTCTCAGATGAAATTCAAGCCACTCTAGTTGCCCATGTCTTTGTCAATGGTATGACTATGAAGGAGGCTGGGCTACGAGTAAGGCCAAATTTGAGTCGCTTTACTGTCGCCTCGAGAACCTTCAGGGAGCTGTGTGGTGGCAAACAGAATTCTATCACTGAATAAAAGACAAACATTTCCAATAGTCTTTGATGAGGTTTATTTTCTTGCAAGAAAAGGCCAGCAGTCGTACAGTCACACAGAGTGGCTGCAGAGTGTGACAGTGAAGGTTGGCCATCCTTCATCCTTTATAGTCTTGACTCCCAGAATGTTATCTTTCTAGGCAAATGATGGTATTTCAACCATACGTGGAACATTCTTAGACGTGTTCATCATATTGTCTCCTTGAGTGGATCGAGGCCCTCCTGTCACCTACTAACACTCTTTACCATTCCAATACAATTCCACATAGAATAAGGTTTTGTGTGTGCTCTTTTACTGTCATATGATGGTCACACACATCTTACTGTAAGTAAGTAAATACTGTAAAAAAAAATTAGAGGAGAGAGTAAAAAAAATATATAATTTTTTTTTTGTGTGTGTGTGTGTGTGTGTGTGTGTGTGTTGTACTGTGTAGTACATGAATGAATAAAAATGTGCCAGTGTATCCATTGGTTGTGTCTTTGGTGTTCATCATGTGAAAAGGTTTGTGAGGCGGGGAACCACAAGTAACATAACTTACCAGTTTTGGAAATGTTGTTTTGAATTTATTGCACCAGTGTGTTAGACTATGTTGTAGTGTGTGTGATTTTGAGGGCTTGTGTGTCCAGTGTGAGGGCAAAGTTTGGTTTTTCAGCAAGAGTGAATGGTTTTGAGTGTAGAGCTTCATTTTGACCTGAAAATAGGATGTTTGGGGAATTGGGTGAGACGTTATGGATTTGTGTTTACTGTTTTGAGAATATGAGACATAGTTTCAAGAAATGTGTTTAAGCAATCGAGAAAAACTGTAATACTGTCAATTGCTAAAGATATTTCCTCTACAGTGATATCTTTTTCCAAATTTGCCTTAAGAATTTCTGGTATCTTGGGTATATTTATACTATTTAAAAATACTTTAAGTTCAGAATTGACATTAATCATTTCGGAACTATAAAGACCCTCATAAAATGTCTTGAAGGTTTCATTAATCTCTGTTGGATCTACAATGGGTTCTCCTTGATCGCTCAGCAGTGAGATTATAACTTTTTCGCTCTGTAGCTGCTTAAGACGCCAAGCAAGAACTTTCCCAGGTTTTTCACCCTGATCGTAGAAAGATTGCTTAAGTCGCAACAGACTGGCCACCACTCTTGATGCAGATAATTCGTTATATTGTGCTCTAAGCAGCAATAGCTTTTGATGAGATTCTGTTGACCTTGTTTGATAATATTCATTTTCCATTTCCGTTATATTTGTCTCTAAATTTTTTGCCTTTTCAAAAGTCGATCTAGCTTTAGAGCTTGTGATGCTAATTATTTGACCTCTAATATAAGCCTTGAAGGCCTCCCATCTTGTACTTGCTGAAGTTTCTGTTGTATTAGTTTCAAAATAGAACCCGATTTGTTCATCCAGAAAAGAGACAAAGCCGGGGTCAGTCAGCCACTTTTGTTTGCAACGCCAAATCCTAGCATCTTTAACTAGCTTTGAGTCTTGATATACCAATGAATTGGGAGCATGATCTGAAATTAGGATAGCATCATAAGTACATTCCTTGATTTTGTGCCTTAACTCTGCAGATATCAAGAAGAAATCAATTCTTGAATAGGACTTGTGTGTACCGGAGTAACACGAAAACTTTAAATCGTCAGGATTTTCTTCCCTCCAGATATCTATTAGATTCAATTCTTTCATAAAGTGATATATAGTTACCCTGCTACGACTGTGAGAATCTACAGCTCCAGAGCTCCTATCCTTTGCCGGATCTAATGCACAATTAAAATCGCCCGCCACCACACATTTACCAGGAAGATTGGATAAAATAAGAAAAAAGTTTTGAAAAAAGTTGGGATCATCTATATTTGGTGCTAGATGTTCGCCAAGATAATTTGCTCTTTTAGTATAATTCCTTGAATAATAAGGTATCGTCCAAATTTGTCGTTGATAACCTTATTCACCTGGAGTGGTATTGACTCATGCACCAAAATAGAGACACCCCTAGCCTGAGAGTTAAACGATGCAGAAAAAACCTTGCCTCTCCACCTCCTCCTGATTCTCAAATCCTCATTGTACATCAGGTGTGTTTCTTGGAGAAACACAATATTAGACTGCATTAATTTTATCCTGTTCATGACTTGTTTAGTTTTCTTAAGTTTTCGTAACCCCCTGCAGTTCCATGATGTAATTTTAATTTTTATCTCACTAGACATTTTGCATAGTTTGTATAGTTGTACTCCCCAAACCTTTGAGATGCTTGTAGAAAATAAAAAAATGAAACAAACAAAAAACTAAAATAAATAATACTACTGATGAACACTATACTCAAACCAACACCCATATTCAGGACACTTAGCCTGAAACCCTCCCCTTATAATCTTAAGACTTCCAGATAGCTGTTAACTGTTAACCTGGGGTTAAGACAGTATCACTGGGCTAGCAAAAGATAAACAACTAATAACATTAATCTTACGCTCCATGCTACCATAATTGAACATTACAAATTTATTTCATAAACCTCCTTTTACCATGAACTAAATCAAATTTAACTCTGTGAAGGCACCATATTGTTCTAAGAGAGTCCGAACCCAAAAGAAATACGGTAGTATAATCATAATTACCTTAAAATGAAATAAGAGATACATTTTACCTCTTAATATTGTTTATAAAGAAGAGAAAAATAAATAAAAAGGAAATACCTAAAGCGCTTAGACTTAAAGTGCACAGAGAAAGGAGAGAAACATAACTTAACAGTGACTATAAACTCTGAAGCCTTGAACATACTCAACAAAGATATATATTTAACCTTGTAGTTTGTGTTAGCTCGGCTCAGTCATGTGCCGTTAATTTCACATCCTCTGATACCTTCTACTTTGTAAACCGCGACACTCCAAGTCGTTTACTCGTAATTCAGTCCGGTCCCCCTTCTGACCTGATCCGTTTGATGAAGTCCTCCGCCTCGACATGGTTGTTAAAGATGTGAGGCCGCTCTTTATAAGTCACCAGCAGTCGGGCAGGAGGGATGATGCCGTATCGGAGACCCATTAAACGGAGCTGCCGTCTCACCTCGTCAAACTGCTTTTGCTTCTTGTGAACACCTGCCGCCACGTCTTGGTAAAATCTCACTGTATGGTTCTTGTAACGCACCTCTCTTTTTGTCTTGGCTGCTTTCGTCACCAGTTCTTTATCCCTGAAGTTCAAAAACTTCATTATCAGCGTTCGGGGTGAGGGGTTGTTGTGTGCTCCTGGTCCGATTCTATGAGCCCTCTCCACTGTTAGTTTGGTGCGCCCCAACGGCAGTTCCAGTGCGTCCGGTAGCCAGCTCTCCAAAAAGGCACACGCGTCTATGGGGCGCCGTTTGTAAAGCGGCTCACTCTGAAAATAACAGCAACGTTTTGTCACATTTAGCTTCAAACAATGTTTAAAAAACTGGTATGAATTTTTGACGGTCACTTTTTAGCACATTTACAACAATATTTGTCAACTTAGAGATATTTTAAATAGTTAAATATAAATATTAAATGTTACACCTAAATGTTAAATGTTAAATCTAAATGTTAAATCTAAATCTAAATGTTAAATCTAAATCTAAATGCTAAATCTAAATCTAAATGTTAAATCTAAATCTAAATGTTAAATCTAAATCTAAATGCTAAATCTAAATCTAAATGTTAAATCTAAATCTAAACCTAAATGTTAAATCTAAATGTTAAATCTAAATCTAAATGTTAAATCTAAATCTAAATATTAAATCTAAATGTTAAATCTAAATGTTGAATCTAAATGTTAAATCTAAATCTAAATCTAAATGTTGAATCTAAATGTTTCGGGTGAAACTAAATATATAACTAATATGCAAATTCAAAATGCCGGTAACCGGAAGTGCCAAAATAAAAGCGCGAGGAGGTCAGTGTGTGTTTATAGCACGGTTTAGTGTCAAATAACGAATAAAAACCATCTCATCTGAGGAAATGGTCTCTTGGACATGGATTATCGTGATAATAACTACATAAAATAATCATCACGTTTGGAGAAACTGTATTTGTATATGATGACAGAGTGATGACATGACATCCAATCAAAGTGAGCCCCCTCGTGGCTGGCTATTATACCTACAGGTCATAAGTCCCGCACTTTACATAAAAGTGACACTAGCCTACTCAAATACAGTTTCTCCAAACTTGTTGATTATTTTAGGTAGTTATTACGATAATCCATGTCCAAGAGAGGCCATTTCCTCGGATGAGATGGTTTTTATTCGTTATTTGACACTAAACCATGCTATAAACACACACTGACTTCCTCACGCTTTTATTTTGGCACTTCCTGTTACCGGCATTTTGAATTTGCATATTAGTTAAATATTTAGTTTTACCCGAAACATTTAGATTCAACATTTAGATTTAGATTTAGATTTAACATTTAGATTCAACATTTAGATTTAGATTTAGATTTAACATTTAGATTTAGATTTAACATTTAGATTTAGATTTAACATTTAGATTTAGATTTAGCATTTAGATTTAGATTTAACATTTAGATTTAACATTTAGATTTAGCATTTAGATTTAACATTTAGATTTAGATTTAACATTTAGATTTAGATTTAACATTTAGATTTAGATTTAACATTTAGATTTAGATTTAGCATTTAGATTTAGATTTAACATTTAGATTTAACATTTAGATTTAGCATTTAGATTTAACATTTAGATTTAGATTTAACATTTAGATTTAGATTTAGCATTTAGATTTAACATTTAACATTTAGGTTTAACATTTAATATTTAGATTTAACTATTTAAAATATCTCTAAGTTGACAAATATTGTTGTAAATGTGCTAAAAAGTGACCGTCAAAAATTCATACCAGTTTTTTAAACATTGTTTGAAGCTAAATGTGACAAAACGTTGCTGTTATTTTCAGCGTGAGCCGCTTTACAAACGGCGCCCCATATGTTTCTGCCTCCGTGACACGCTCTGCACAGTCAGTGATATCTTTCCTGACACTTTCAATCGCGGACAATATGCCATCAAACCTGGTGGAAAACTCCGTTTTCATGTCGTTAATAGCAGTCAGAATGGAAGCTGCCATATGACCGGACCCTCCCTCCGCCGTATCATTACTTTTGTCCGACGATTTTTCCTCAGGAGTCAAGCTAGCCTCGTCGGAGTCCATGGCTTCGAGGATAGCCGCGGATTCTTTGCTAACGTTGATGTTAGCTCTCGTAAAGTCAGATAATTTAGCTTGAAGGGTTTTATTCCGCCCCTGCCCGACTTTCTTCTGTGACAACGGCATTACCCTTAGTTTATCTATAAATATGGAGGTTTTGTACCCGTTCAAGACCAATATTTAAGAAGGAATTAGCCAACAGGGTAGAGGAGCAGATTAACATGCGTTCACTCAGCTCGTCGCCATACCGGAAGTCGGCATTGTACAAGGTTACCGCAAATAAATAACGATCTAAGCTGACAAACCAACATTCAAAATTTATAGCAGCTTATTTAATGTGTTCTATTGCAATATCTGAAATTGACATGTTGTTTATCTGTGTGTCCTTCATAACTGACGGTCTTGCAAGGATCACACTGATCTCCTTGAGTAAATTGTTTCTGCCCCAGAGCATTTCAGTTCATTCATGTAGGTATCTCTGATGGACGAGGATGGCAAGTGTTACGTTCCCAAATTTTCTAGGGGCAAAAGGGAAAGTAACGTTTTAAAGCAAAAATTAACAGCGACAAAAAAAAGTTAACCTATCTGAGTCCCAGCACACAATACACAAAGTAAGATTTCCAATACATTTATTTACAATAAACAAGTGATAAATACAATGCAAAAAGAATCCTAAACAAACAACTCCAAAATAAAAAAATAAAAAGAATGAAGCGTGTTCTTCAGGAGCGGGTAAAGCCAAAACAAACCAACCTGGTAGAAGGAAAATCTAATTAACCTACAACAATAAACACAAACAACAGAACTCTTACCTTACTTCCTAGCTAACAAAGAAACAGGAGAAAATGAGAATAAAAGAAAATGGCACCCGTCTCCCTACTGCTCCAATACGTTACTCAATAGCAGACAAACAACTCAAAGCTGGACACTTCAGCCACAACACATTTAAGTTTGAGCTTGTTTTTAAGCTTAACACATCAAGCTGTCACTACAGCCATAACACCACATTTAAGCTTAACACACCAACAAGCGCACCACTCTGGGACTGGCAACATCAACTGTCTCATGCTCTTGGGAGAAGAAATCTCACTGGCTGAGTCCCAATTCGCATACTATCCGTCCTAAATAGTATGTGAAACTAGAATTAGTACGTCCCAAATCGTAGTATGTTGAAATGAGTATTCCAAAGATACCCGGATGGTCTACTATTTCCGGTTAGAATTCGAAGTGCAGATCAATGCACACTCTCACGGCTAATATTGCCCACAACCCATTGCGTGCGGGAGGGAGGAGCTTTGTGGTGATGTAAACATGGCAGCTGGTGTGGTGAACATAGACAGTATTAACGGACGGCGAGATGGCGTCGACGTAACATCACTCTGTTGTCGCTCTGCAATATGAAGTAGCAAACCTCGTTTTTTTTAACAATTAACACGAATAAGAGGGCTTTCAAATACTATCCTAATACTTGACAACTTGGAGACTTCTTGAAGAAGATTTTTTTCTACGTTTCCGTACTTTTTCGGCTTAAAAAAAAAAAAAAAAAAAGTTGGCTGAAGTTAGTGGCTAACGCAAACCACTTTCTGATAACCTTACGGCTAAATTTACAAACGGTTACAAAAGGACTGTTACTACTTCTACTCGGCCAGTGGTTGACCCTCATATTCTTGAAAAATGGACAAAGAGGAAGATATTAGCAGCACTATGCACTCATACGCCAAAAAGGCTCTGCAGGTCGAAGAAGGCGAGATGGAGGTAACTTTGCCGGAGCAGGAGGGCTCGGACTCGGCACTACCATTGCCAAACGCGCCGAAGCTACGAGCCGCCAAGAGAAGTAAAACAATTGATGACAATGAAGGTCAGTCTGTGCCTAATTCTGTTCTGCTAATAGTAATGGAGAGGGTTGAAAAAATGCAAGAAGAGTCATTGAGGAGGTTGCAGTCGTTGGAGGCGACAGTTAAAGACAATACTCGCTCCATAAAAAGTGTCACTGACGCTATGGAATATATGGGGAAACAAATAAAAGAAGCAACAGACAAAGTCGAAACCCTAGAGAAAAAAGTTGGAGTCCTGGAGAAAGAAAACGGTGTGCTCCGTGACAGGTGCAATGAACTTGATAATTACAAGAGGAGGTGGAATCTACGCGTCGCTGGGGTCAAGGAACAAGCAGGAGAAAATGTAAAAAAAATGATGGTGGACTTATTCAGCCAGGTCTCACCAGACATCGCAGACCAACTGGCCTTTTCAGTGGACATCGCTCACAGACTTGGACCCCGCTCAGGAGAGGCACGCTCCAATCGCCGTATCATTGTGCAGTTTCTATCACGAACCCACAGAGACAAGATTTGGAAGGATGCCAGAACGTCGACCGTACTCAAGGAAAGGAAAATTAAAATCTTCGAAGACCTGACTCAAGATGCCAAGGATGCCAGGAACAAATTGTGGCCGCTGGTGGAACAGGCGAGGAAGGAGGGGAAGAAAGCGGGCTTCAGAGGACATTTCGCGCATATTGATGGTAAAAGGGTCACAGTGAATGACATTTAAGTGAGGCCTCTGCGCTGCTCTATATGTTTATGCTTGCACATGTGAATCTTAACTAAGGTCAGAGCAGGCTTGGATAACAAATAACAGTAGTAATGACTTTAAGGTTTATCTGCTCTTTTTCTGTGTGAATTGTTCATCTCAGGAGTACCAAAAAATAATAATAATAAAAAAGTTTTACAGTAAATGTTAAACAACAACAAAAATCTGATTTAATTTTTTTTTTTTTTTTTTTATAAAATAAAAATAATAATCTATAAAATAAAATGATCTAATTCACAAAGAAAATTAAAAAAGTATTTTCATAGGGTTATACTGTATTTACAAAGTCACCCAAGGTTATCTACTCATTTATTTTCTACTTTTGCTAGTGTGAATAATTCACACAATACCTCTGTTGTAAAGCTGCTAGAACCTACTATGAGTTGTATAAATGGTAGCAACTTTATACTGATTGGATTACATGAATATGGGTCATCAGTAGATGTGTAACGGTCACCAGCTGGAGTGCCCTTGAGAGCCACCAGAGGGCACTCCACACCGGACTATCATATTCACTCACAGACTACATTTCCCATCCTGCATCTACCTGGACTGATTACTTCATACACCTGCACTGCACTGATTACACACACCTGCACCTCATTCACACACACACACATAAAAGCCACTTCCACACTCCACTTCTCTGCGAAGTATTGCATTGCCCCGGCGTACAATTTCTGAGCGGTTCCCCTGTGTTTGCTGAACTGTTACTGACCTTGGATTGTTTATACCGACTTCTGATTCTTCTGCTGCCTGTCTTGACCCGGATTGTTCATTGGACTGTGATTCCTGCCGCCTGCCTCGACCCTTGCCTGTTTTCTGTTTCTGCTCTGAGATTATCTCCATTGTTCTGTCTGCCCCTGATTTACCCTGCCTGTTGATTATTCTAATAAAGCTGCAATTGGATCTTACTGCGTCCTCCACATCATTACAGAATACTTCGCCACTTCAGATCCAGCAGCTGAGAGAAGACCGAGACCCACCATGGACCCACTAATCAGTCTCTTCCGCCTCAGTCAAGGTAACCGATCTATAGAGGAATATGTTGAACAATTTTGTGAGCTCTGCCATGGGGTAGACTTGGACGAGGCAGTCTTAAAGGATAGTTTCCGATATGGACTTGAGGACATGTTAAATTATCTCATGCCTGACAACACCCCTCAATGGACTCTGTCAATATATTGAATTCGCTCTGAGGTTAAGCAGATCATCCTTTTCTGCGGGCCCTGTGGATGAGGGTTCCCATGAACTTACCACACCCGTTGAACCAGAATTCTGCTATACCTCCCCGTACTCTCGTTACATCTTAGCAGAATTTCCAGAGCCCGGTCACTTCTCAGCAGATCTTCCAGAGCCTTGTCACTTCTCAGCAGATCTTCCAGAGCCCCGTCACGTCTCAGCAGATCGTCCAGAGCCCTGTCACGTCTCAGCAGACCGTCCAGAGCCTCGTTACGTCTTAGCAGAATTCCCCGAGCCCTCTACTGCTGAGGGGGCGTTTCCAGAGACTGTTCCCGTCACGGCCAGCCATCAAGCTAGTCACCGGATCGGTCTATTATCGTCCAGGACTGGTATCCAGTGTGGCCGATTCCCCGCTGAGGTCAGTACGTGTTGCCATAGGGGCCATCGTGCAGGAGTCTCGTCCCGCCGAGACTATCCTGCATAAATCATGTTTCACCGAGACCTTCCTGCCTGGGTATCTTCCTGCCGAGCCTGCACTTCACGCCAGTCCAGCCGAGCCTGCACTTCACGCCAGTCCAGCCGAGCCTGCACTTCACGCCAGTCCAGCCGAGCCTGCACTTCACGCCAGTCCAGCCGAGCCTGCACTTCACGCCAGTCCAGCCGAGCCTGCACTTCACGCCAGTCCAGCCGGGCCTGCACTTCACGCCAGTCCAGCCGAGCCTGCACTTCACGCCAGTCCAGCCGAGCCTGCACTTCACGCCAGTCCAGCCGAGCCTGCACTTCACGCCAGTCCAGCCGAGCCTGCACTTCACGCCAGTCCAGCCGAGCCTGCACTTCACGCCAGTCCAGCCGAGCCTGCACTTCACGCCAGTCCAGCCGAGCCTGCACTTCACGCCAGTCCAGCCGAGCCTGCACTTCACGCCAGTCCAGCCGAGCCTGCACTTCACGCCAGTCCAGCCGAGCCTGCACTTCACGCCAGTCCAGCCGAGCCTGCACTTCACGCCAGTCCAGCCGAGCCTGCACTTCACGCCAGTCCAGCCGAGCCTGCACTTCACGCCAGTCCAGCCGAGCCTGCACTTCACGCCAGTCCAGCCGAGCCTGCACTTCACGCCAGTCCAGCCGAGCCTGCACTTCACGCCAGTCCAGCCGAGCCTGCACTTCACGCCAGTCCAGCCGAGCCTGCACTTCACGCCAGTCCAGCCGAGCCTGCACTTCACGCCAGTCCAGAGCTGTGTTCACCGCTGGTCCCGCCCAGCTCAGAGCCCTCTTCGCCGCTGGTCCCGCCCAGCTCAGAGCCCTCGCTGCCGCTGGTCCCGTCAAGCTCAGAGCGCGCTGATCCTGATCCAGAGCCCGAGCTTCACGTCAGTCCTGCCGAGCCCGAGCCCGAGCTTCACGTCAGTCCTGCCGAGCCCGAGCTTCACGTCAGTCCTGCCGAGCCCGAGCCCGAGCTTCACGTCAGTCCTGCCGAGCCCGAACCCGAGCTTCACGTCAGTCCTGCCGAGCCCGAGCCCGAGCTTCACGTCAGTCCTGCCGAGCCCGAGCCCGAGCTTCACGTCAGTCCTGCCGAGCCCGAGCCCGAGCTTCACGTCAGTCCTGCCGAGCCCGAGCCCGAGCTTCACGTCAGTCCTGCCGAGCCCGAGCCCGAGCTTCACGTCAGTCCTGCCGAGCCCGAGCCCGAGCTTCACGTCAGTCCTGCCGAGCCCGAGCCCGAGCTTCACGTCAGTCCTGCCGAGCCCGAGCCCGAGCTTCACGTCAGTCCTGCCGAGCCCGAGCCCGAGCTTCACGTCAGTCCTGCCGAGCCCGAGCCCGAGCTTCACGTCAGTCCTGCCGAGCCCGAGCCCGAGCTTCACGTCAGTCCTGCCGAGCCCGAGCCCGAGCTTCACGTCAGTCCTGCCGAGCCCGAGCCCGAGCTTCACGTCAGTCCTGCCGAGCCCGAGCCCGAGCTTCACGTCAGTCCTGCCGAGCCAGAGCTTCACGTCACGTCCGCCCTTCCAGAGTCTCGTCCCGCCGAGACTGAATCTGTTCCTGATGCTGATCCTGAGCCTGAATCTCTTCCTCTTTCTGCGCCTGTGTCTTCGGACAAGATGGCCGACTCCATGCCTGTGTCTTCGGACAAGATGGCCGAAACCACGCCTGTGTCTTCGGACAAGATGGCCACTGCCGAGCCAGTGTCTCAGGACAAGATGGCCTCCAACGATCCAGTGTCTGTTCAAGTCACGTCTGCCGAGCCAGTGTCTCCGGACAAGATGACCGCCGCCGAGCCAGTGTCTCCGGACAAGATGACCGCCGCCGAGCCAGTGTCTCCGGACAAGATGGCCGCCGCCAAGCCAGTGTCTCCAGACAAGATGGCCACCACCGAGCCAGTGTCTCTGGACAAAATGGCCGCTGCCACGTCGACTGAGCCCTCAGCAGAGATAGTCGCCGACACGCCTGAACCTGAGCCCTCAACAGAGATGGCCGCTGTCTCGCTGTCTGTTCCTGAGCCGGTGTCTGTTCCTGTCTCTGTGTCTGTTCCTGTTCCTGAGCCAGTGCCAGTGTCTGTTCCTGTGCCATGCCCTGGCTGCCTGAAGGGTCGTCTCCTCCCTGGCCTCCCGAAGGGTCGTCGCCTCCCTGGCCGCCTGAAGGGTCGTCTCCTTCCTGGCCGCCTGCACAGCCTGCCCCGCCCTGGTCGCCTGCACAGCCTGCTCCGCCCTGGCCTTCTGTATTACCGCAGTCTCAAGGTCCTCTTCCGCTCCACGGACCTGGCCCTCCATCCCGCCCCCGGATCCGCCTCCGGGCCACCTCCCACCTGGACAGTTTTGGAGCGTCTGGAAACCGCTCTTTGGGGAGGGGCTATGTAATGGTCACCAGCTGGAGTGCCCTTGAGAGCCACCAGAGGGCACTCCACACCGGACTATCATATTCACTCACAGACTACATTTCCCATCCTGCATCTACCTGGACTGATTACTTCATACACCTGCACTGCACTGATTACACACACCTGCACCTCATTCATACACACACACACACACACACACACACACACACACACACATAAAAGCCACTTCCACACTCCACTTCTCTGCGTAGTATTGCATTGCCCCGGTGTACAATTTCTGAGCGTTTTCCCTGTGTTTGCTGAACTGTTACTGACCTTGGATTGTTTATACCGACTTCTGATTCTTCTGCTGCCTGTCTTGACCCGGATTGTTCATTGGACTGTGATTCCTGCCGCCTGCCTCGACCCTTGCCTGTTTTCTGTTTCTGCTCTGAGATTATCTCCATTGTTCTGTCTGCCCCTGATTTACCCTGCCTGTTGATTATTCTAATAAAGCTGCAATTGGATCTTACTGCGTCCTCCACATCATTACAAGATGGATATAGGCCTTTTTGTTTTCAATAGACGTAATGCTCCTCAATGCTGAATATCATCATCTGGTTAGGACTTTAGAAAAGGTGGGTAGAACGAAAAAATGAAGGGTACAGATAAAAAAGCACATGATAAAAAGAGAGAAATAAACGTGTTAGCCTATTTCCGTTTTTGTGTCAAACAATTTCTGCTAGGTAACCAATTAAACTTGTAGTTATAATTTAAAAATCAGTTCATTGTAAGGTTAAAGGCTCTTATATAGCCTATACTTTGGGAAAAATGTCTTTAAATGTTTTCATCAGACATGGCTTTATTTTTGGGGTAGATTTATCATAATATGTATACAGAATTTACCTACATGCCTTTTGCGGGGTTTGTTGTTTTTTTCTATTGCAGAGTTTATAACAACTTTCTAATTAAGTGTTAAGAGAGAATATTGTGTATTTGTCCAGCTTTCAGGTTATACCTGATATTGTTTTATGTCTTTGTCTTTAATGTCTGTTAATGCCAGGGGTCTTAGAAATAGTGTGAAACGCAAGGCTTTGTTTTTGTTTGCAAAGAAAAATTAGACCGATTTTTGCTTTTTTCAAGAGTGTCACTCAACAGCCAATGACTGTATTTTTTGGAGGTCACAGTGGGGAGACAACATCTGGTTAGCACATGGATCAGAACACTCAGCTGGGGTAGGAATCTTTAGGTACAATTTTAATGGGAATATTCAAAATACCGACTCAGATTCTTCAGGGCATTTTCTTATAATGGTAATTACCAAAAATAATCATACCATAGTCATTATAAACCTATATGGATACAACTCCTCTGTGGAGAATAACATGCTTCTTGATACCATAGAGGATAAAATATCACACTGGTTGAACAAATACCTGTACGCCTCTTTAGTTGTGGGAGGAGACTTTAATATAACGATGAATAATATGTTAGACAGATGGCCACCAAGGAGGTTAGGGTCTCCTAACTCTGTGTTAAATCGTCTCATGGATGAATTTGACCTGGTTGATGTTTGGAGGGAACAGTTTCCAAATGTCAGACAGTATACCTGGTCCAATAAGGACTGCTCAAGACAATCCAGAATTGACTTCTGGTTGGTTTCCAGATGTTTAACGAGGAACAACATATCTGTTAATATCAGTAACACTCCATTGACCGATCACAAAGCAATTTACCTCTCAATAACTCTGTCCTCGGATCAGTCCTCTGTTCCAAAAGCATCATTTTGGAAACTTAATAGTTCCCTACTTGAACATGATCAGGTCAAACAAAGAGTCAAAGAATTGATTGAAAACTTTTGGATTAAAGCAGACTCTCAGAAAGATTATGGGACAAATTGGGAGCTTCTAAAATATGAGTTGGGGAAATTTCTCAGGAGGTTTGGTGGTGATTTGGCCAAGAACAGTCGAGCAGTTGAAGATGAGGTTATTGAGAAGCTAGCATTTCTTTCTCAAAAAGAGTCTCTATCCAATGAGGAAAGATGTGAACATACTAAATTACAAAATAAATTAGATGATATTTATAAATCAAAAGCTAAGGGAGCCTACATGAGGTCAAGAAAACGATGGATGGAAGAGGGTGAACAAAACTCAGCCTACTTCTTTAGACTTGAAAAGAGTAAAAATGTACTGGCTACTGTAGATCAAATTAAAGTGGAGGGAAAAATCATTAAAGATCCAAGAGAGTTAGCCGTCCACTGCTATAATTTCTATAACAATCTATACACATCTAATTACTGTGAGGTAACAACTAAATCATTCATGACCTCTATCAGCCATTGTAGAACTATATCCCCAGAAGACAGAGACTATTGTGATGATAGCATTACCCAAGAGGAGGTGTTGAAGGCGATCAAAAATCTCAAAAACAACAAGAGCCCAGGGTGTGATGGTATAACTGCTGAATTGTACAAAATGTTTGATAAATTACTAACCCCCTTTCTGGTGAAAGTTTTTTCAGAGAGCTTAGAGAAAGAAGTTCTTCCAACAACTATGACACAGGGTGTCATCACATTGATTCCAAAACCAGAGAAGGACAGAGACTGTCTAGAGAATTGGAGTCCAATTACTCTCTTAAATAACGATTACAAAATTTTTGCACTAGTTTTCGCTAATAGACTTAAAGAAGTGTTAGACTCTATTATAGATGAATCACAATCTGGATTTATGAGGAAACGACATATTGCAAATAACATTAGATTAGTGCTGGATTTATTGGATTATAATGATCTTATCACTGACAACAGCTTTATTCTGTTCCTTGATTTTTATAAGGCGTTTGACTCGCTTGAACATGGTTTTATCCTGCAAGCACTTAAAAAATTTGGATTTGGCAATGGCTTTTGCAGAACTGTCAGGACCCTGTATGCAAATGGTAGTAGTGCAATAAAATTGAAATTTGGTACCTCCCCTAGATTCAGAGTGTCACGTGGAATCAAACAAGGGTGCCCAATCTCCCCATACTTGTTTTTGGCGATCAAAAACAAGTATGGGGAGATTGGGCACCCTTGTTTGATTCCACGTGACACTCTGAATCTAGGGGAGGTACCAAATTTCAATTTTGGTACCTAAATTTTCAATTTTTTCTCAACTCTTAGCTCTACATGTCTCTAATAGTGCCCTGGAAGGGATAACATTGGCTGAAAGAAGTATCATCCTTAGTCAATTGGCTGATGACACAACCATCTTCCTGAGAAATGCATCCCAGATCCCCCTTGCAATAGAGTTGATCAGAGGATTTTCACAAGCTTCAGGTCTCAAATTAAACTTAAGAAAATGTGAACTAATGGCAGTTAAAGAATGTGATGTTTTAACTATATGTGACGTCCCTGTGAAGGATCAGGTTACATACCTGGGAACAATAATAACTAAAGACCAAAATATAAGAAGTCCATTGAATTTTAGCCCAATCATTGAAAAAACACAAAAAAAGTTAAACTCATGGCTACAAAGAGACTTATCCTTAAGAGGAAGAGTGTTACTGTCAAAAGCGGAGGGAATTTCCAGACTTGCTTATTTGGCGGCCTCTTTGGATGTTGATTGTGGGGTATCGAAAAGAATTGATGATATGCTGTTTAATTTCGTGTGGAAAAACAAAACTCATTATGTCAAAAAGTCTGTAATAATGAATACAAATCAGTGTGGGGGCTTACATTTTTTGGACTTCACAACTTTAAGCAATACCTTCAAGATCAACTGGCTCAGACAATTCATTAATAATCCAACATCACTATGGAATTTTATTCCGAACTATATTTTCTCTAAAATCGGTGGCTTGAATTTTCTGTTGTTATGCAATTATAATATTAGCAAAATCCCAATCAAACTGTCCAATTTTCATAAACACATGCTTTTGGCTTGGTCTCTCTTATTTAAACATAACTTCTCACCTCATCGATATTACATATGGAATAATAAGGACATTCTCTTCAAAAATAAATCTTTATTTTTTTAAACCTGGTACAGAAATAATATTTTACTTGTTGGCCAACTCTATGACACAAATGGCAGACTGTACAGTTATTCAGATTTTTTGCGGAAATTTCAAATTCCTGTTTCAGTTAAGGAATATGCAATTGTCTTTGATGCAATTCCTTCTGGAATCAGAATGCTGTTGGGAGGCATTGATTTCCCATGGCCACTGACTCACAATATGGATTTATCTGATACTGCTGTGGGGAGTTTATGCTTTTCTGCGGTGCACCAGACTAAAAATAAAACAATTAGGACTTTATACCAAAAAGATATTGTTACTATTCCTTATATAATCCCATATTGGAACAGTTTAATAGAGAATGTCCCTTGGAAAAACGTTTGGTCTTTGCCTTTCAAATATATGCTTACTAATAAAGTGAGAGAAGTTACGTTTAAATTAATTCACAGATTCTACCCAGCAAAGCGTATGCTTAAGCGGTATAAACCAGATATTGAATCTGAATGCTCTTTCTGTAAAAGGTCAGATGAAGATATTTCCCATTTATTTTGGAAATGTTCCTATACGGAAAAATTCTGGTCAGATGTCCTTGAATTTATCCAAACCTATCTCATTACAGATTTCTCATTTTGTTTTAAGGATGTTTTCTTTGGTGTGGTCGACCTTAAGACGGACAAGGAAGGAAAATATTTCATTATTAATCTTTTATTTCTACTCGCTAAATATCACATCCATAAATGCAAGTTCAGGGGCTCTAAACCTTTTTTTCCTGTATTTGAAAGTGAAATGAATGAATATTTGGACTCTATAAAATATTCAAAGAACTGTAAAGCTCTGAAGACTGTGCAGATATATTCAACACTTGTGACGTCACGTGACTGAATGATATTGAAACTCTTATAACTGTAAGTGATACTATGAATTGGACTACTTGTTGACTAGCCTTGCTGGACTTTGCAGACTCCCTGGAATATGTTTTATTTATGTATGTATTTTGTAGTTGTGTGTATGTGTACTTGTTTGTGTTGTTTGTAACTGCAAATACTGTCAATAAATTAATTAATAAAAAAAAAAAAAAATAGACAGTATTAACATGTATAACATGACAGACACCCAACCACAGTATATAAACGGTGGTGAACAGTCGAGTCCGAGCTGCGTCAATAGCAGAGGAGAAAGACCGCGAAATTTAAAAATACGACTATTTTTTTACACACCGGATGCAGCAGTGGAGATGCGCCACAGTTTTTAAGTGTAAGAATTCAAATGTTTAACCCTAATTAAAGTTATATTTTATTGTCTCGTAATATTAATGGGTTTATGTTGTGCCAAAAAAGTACCGTGTTTATCTTGTAGGGTAAATAAAAAGGCTCTAGTACAGTGTCATGCAAATGTCTTTTTTGATGTATTTCTTTTGATGTTTTTGTCTTAGATTTATACACTCTTATGAAAATAAACACCTTTTACTACACTAACCATAGTTTAACCACACTGACTTATTTGTAGTAATACTGTGGCTGTACAAATGTTAACTTTATCAGTCCAACCAAAGAATCATGGTTACTACACTTTTACTATAGTAAAAGCATGGTTCATTTTCTTCGGGGTATTTTTGAGTATTATACATAAGTATAAAATACGTTAAACAATAGTTATACTATAAACTTTAAATATTTTAACTCAGAAAATAAGTAGCTTTCGTGACACACATTGCACATGAACGTCAGAACCCGGTCTCACCCCAAAACGTCACATACTGACGCGTCTTGACCAAACGGCAATATACGACGAAAAGGGTACCCCTAAAACGTCCATATGAGACGAAGACATAAGCGCACCAGCAGCGCCTCTTAGCGGTACCCTAATGGGCCTTTCACACAGGACGCGGTATGCGCGGCGCTGCGCTATAAAACCCATTCATCTCAATGGCTTGCGCCGCGCACGGACGTTTTGTTTCTGCGTCGAGCAAAGCGCAAGCGCAGCGGTGAGCATCATTGGCGTGCTCACGCGCACGCCGCGGGTCAAAGTTCAAAATAGTTCAACTTTTGCCGCTGCGCTCTGTGACGATTACCAGCGCGGCCAATAGAATCGGGGGATCCAAACAAGGACGGAAATCAAAATGGATGAACGGCAAAATTTTATATCTGAATTAAAACAAGAATCATGAAGTCAGCTCTTTTTTTAGAATAAAACATTTATTCAAACATTAAACCTGAAACTAAGAAACAAAAACAGACGTAATAGAGCTCCCGCTAAAAGTTTTTAAAACTCCGCCTACGTCATAGCTCAGCGCAAATCGCGTGTTATCTGAAGGGCAACGCTGAACCCAGCGGCAAGCGCCGCGCATACCGCGTCCTGTGTGAAAGGCCCATAACGCATACCTAAACCTACCCATAACCCGAATAGTCACATACGGACGTTTTAGGGGTACCCTTTTCGTCGTATATTGCCGTTTGGTCAAGACGCGTCAGTATGTGACGTTTGGGGGTGAGACTGTGTTGCAGAACCATGCAGCCGCCTCACAAACGACCTGCGTTTGGTTGATCTACGACGACGCCCTGCTTCACTCCTCAATTTGGTAGAACACAATTGTAAATGTATTGTGGAAAAAAAGATGGGAATAGTAAATAAATTATATTGGACATATAAGAATGAATGAAATGTAAAATGTTTTGTTAACAGTGGCGGTGTGCGTAACTAGGCAACCACGTTCACGTTGCGTCATCGAAGTATGTCCCAGAACGTGCATACTCTTTTGCTACACACTCAAAAGTATGTACTTTTTCCTCACAAAAAAAGTACATACTTTTAGGTCGTAGTATAGGCGAATTGGGACTCAGCTGTTATCTCTTCTTCTTCTTCTTGTTGAGTTTTTTGGCGGTTGGCACACAACGAAATGGTGCATTACTGCCACCAACTGGTATGGAGTGTGGATCTGAATGTCTTAATTACTTTATTAAAAAAAAAAAAAAAATTAAGTCTCAAATCCAATCAGGGTATCTTCCGTCCATTTAATTTCCTATTTGAAATGAAATAAACAGAAACGAGAAACGGCGCCTTTATTCGTTTTTTCGTTTTTTCCAAAAAACGAAAAAGCGAGATTTCGGCTTGATTTTTCGTTTTTTAGTTCACAGGCAAAAAACGAATGAATGACTTCAAAATTCGTTTTGCACATGTGGACGGTCATGAGGCGCCCCTGTCAGCCGATTGGTCAAGAAAATCTGACCATGTGACATCATCGGTAGTTCCCCAGGTTTATTCAACAAAATAATAGTCCTATGGCTCTGCGTACCGCATATTAAACTGTTCAGGGCAGGTCCTGGGCTTACTTATGTGCAACTTAACGCGTTTCAGAGAAATATTTATATATCAGAAATATTAATTAATCTGCACCCAGACGGTTTTATTAGCTGTGCGGAGTTAATCTGTGTGTTGCTGCGCTAGACAGCGCAGCGGGTGAAGCACAATGTTCAGTCAAGTGTAGCATAATATGCAGCAGTCATAACTCTTCTTTTAGACAATACGCTCAGTTTTGGACAAGGGGTGGTTATTGCAAATACTGTAATGCAAAACTGCTGATGGTGATGGGTACCGCGATGATGGTAAATACAATTGTACTGTAACTGTAGCCGCGAGAGTGAGACAGGGAGATGATTGACAGGACGATAGCAGAGGAAAAAGCACAAGATTTTGTTAGTAAAGAAATATTTATTTGTTTAATATAAAAGTGAGTTTGTCTTTGAAAACAACAACAAAACGGTGAAATAACAGTGTGGTCACAAAACTGAGCGTTCGTTTTAAAGGGAAATTTCCAAATATATTTTATTTATTTGTTAGCCTATAATGCTGTTGTTTTATGCTACAAGTTTAATACTATGCGGATGCGGGAGTTAAAACTGTGCTGGGCTATGTTGGTGACCCAGTGTAATTGTCTACGCCTACAGCGTAAAATACAACCACAAACACACGTAATATGTATGCATATCAAAACACAACACGAGTTTGTTTAAACTTGATTTTTATTACCACCCATATTTTTTTTTCTTCCGGACTCCACGCCAGAGGTCCCCCCTCAGCACCCCTAACCCTTATGTTGCGGGTCAATTTGAACCGTTTAGGGTGCTTTCACATCTGTAGTTCCGTTCATTCCGGACCAAGGGAGAAAATTATACTTTGTAGCATTTTTCAGGCGTTTTGGTTCCTTTTCACACCACACTGATTGCTCTGGTCCGAATCAGTTGATGAAACGAACCAAAATGTAGTCACGTGACAACATCCACATCACTCGTTGGCCTTGAACATATTTCTGCAATTCGATTGTCAGAATTAACGTGCGGGCAGCTGGTTTAGTCCAAAAATGCGCGGTTCTTTGGCAGTTGGGTCTGTTCGAGGTCGGATCACTTTCTCACCACAAACGAACCGCTCCTGAGTTCGTTTGAAAGCGTATTGTTTGGTCCGCTTTTGGTGCGCGCACCCGAGTGCGATTGCTGCATTCACACCTGCCCAAACGAACCGCACCAAGGGGGAAAACGAACTCTAGTGCGATTCAGAAGCAGGTGTGAAAGAACCCTTTCTAGTTGTTGGAAATACTGGTTAACCTATGGTTTTTTCTTGATATTTTGTGACTTTTTCTCATTTATCATGACGAACATGCAAAGTTTCAACATGCTGATGTGTTTTGACATAGCCTATACAAACAAAATTACTAGGCTATAGTAGGTTACGTTCCTGATGTTCACGGGTCAATTTGACCCAAACATTTTAACGCTCTAATGCAACTGTAGGCTACTGACCCAAAATAATAAAATTGCTTGGTTATATATATATATTTTTTTTTTTTTTTACAACCTTATGAAGCTAAAATTAGCTTTTCCACTTATTGACAAAATATTTTGTCAGCCACAGATGGTAAAAATGAGCCATCATTTATTGTTTCAATAATATTAAACCTTTGTTTGTTGGTATTTTGTGACTTTTTTTCATTTATCATCATGATCATGCATGCAAAGTTGCTGATGATAACATGCTTGATAACAAATAAGCTCTCATTTCTATATTCAAGATATCTGAAATACCTAGCTTTTAACCTTTTATGATTTTCAAAGGCAGCTTTACAGAGCCAATAAATAAATAAAAAAACATTTATTTGATGTATGTTTTTGTTATGTTTTGTTTCTCACTCCCATATGAGTGAATAATGAGCTTTCCCACAATTTTGCTTAGTGTGGCACAAGACTTTGGCATAGACAGCAGGAAAAATGAGCTCCCAAAGATTGACATTTAAATAAGTAATTTCACAGGTTTTGATGATACTGATAAGAAGATGTTTCTGAGTTAGAGGATGCTTCAGAGATTGAGGAAAATGTTGTTGAAGATACAGAAAATGAATGAAACTAGGGAAACTAGGGAACTATGTCTATAGGAAACTAAAGGGAAAGTTAACTTAGGAAAAGTAAACATTATTTTCATTATACAGCTACATTTAATTGTTCAGTTATGATGTTATAGGCATAAAATGTATAAGAAAAAATTAAAACGTAAAAAAAAATATGCAAAAAAAGTCAGTAGGCCTATAGCCTACTGTTTATAAAAAGAAAACGGTTTTAAAAATGGTTAAAAAACAATTTGACCAATTTGTCAATTTGACCCGCTCCGTAAGTAGCCTAATCGAACAGTGCACAAGGGTACGTTCAGCATATAGCGCTTATTTTAGATTTTTTTAATGTTTGACAACATCTTCCTCCACTCTTTGAACAATTTTAATTAACATTAGCCTATTCGTTATTAACAAAGCGAATAAGACGGATGAGATAACACAAGTAAATGAAAGACCTATGGATTAACCTTTCAAACGAATGCGGTTCATTGTTATTTTTTAATGAAAACACAACAACAATAAAATAGTAGGCTACAATAAAAAAAAAAACTCCTGCATAGTATTAAACTTGAATTAACAAAACGATTAAGACGGAATAACAACAGCATAGGCTAACAAATAAATAAAATATATTTGGAAATTTTCCCTTTAAAACGAACGCTCAGTTTTGTGATCACACTGTTATTTCACCGTTTTGTTGTTGTTTTCAAAGACAAACTCACTTATATTAAACAAATAATCGTTACGCTATCGTCCTGTCAATCATCTCCCTGTCTCACTCTCGCGGCTACAGTTACAGTACAATTTTATTTACCATCATCGCGGTACCCACCACCATCAGCAGTTTTGCATTAGGCTACAGTATTTGCAATAACCACCCCTTGTCCAAAACTGAGCGTATTGTCTAAAAGAAGAGTTATGACTGCTGCGTATATGCTTGACTGAACATTGCTTCACCCGCTGCGCTGTCTAGCGCAGCACCAGATTTAGGCTAATAAAACCGTCTGGGTGCAGATTAATATTTAATATTTCTGATATATAAATATTTCTCTGAAACGCGTTAAGTTGCACATAAGTAAGCCCAGGACCTGCCCTGAACAGTTTAATATGCGGTACGCAGAGCCATAGGACTACTATTTTGTTGAATAAACGTGGGGAACTACCGATGATGTCACATGCTCAGATTTTCTTGACCAATCGGCTGACAGGGTCGCCTCATGACCGTCCACATGTGCAAAACGAACTTTGAAGTCATTTATTCGTTTTTTGCCTGTGAACTAAAAAACGAAAAATCAAGCCGAAATCTCGTTTTTTCGTTTTTTGGAAAAAACGAAAAAACGAATAAAGGCGCCGTTTCTCGTTTCTGCTTATTTCATTTCAAATAGGAAATTAAATGGACGGAAGATACCCTGATTCAATCCTCTCAATCACATCGATTATTCTAAGATAATGAAAAACAATTCCATAGCATTTATCTTTTGAGTTTTTCCTAAGAATTTCTACTAAATCAAAACTTATTCTCTCCTTTTTAAGATTTTGGATCATTTCCTTCCTTTTTCCCTCATATTTTTTACAATGTATCATAACATGTTCTATTGTTTCCTGTTGCTCACAATATTCACATCTGCCGGTGTTATGTTTACCTATTTTAAATAAATTACTGTTTAACCCTGTGTGCCCAAATCTAAGTCTCGATATAATTGTCTCTTCTCTCCTTCTCCTTCCTGCACATCTCATTTCTCCCACTCTCCTCTGAATTTTGTAAAACCACCGTCCTTTCCTCTCTTCCTCCCATTGTTTTTGCCACCTTTCCTTCAACCTCTGTTTAATAATGCTTTTCATTTCCATCTTACTGATGTTAACTGTAACTTCAACATACTCTCTTTTTGTGGCCTCCTTTCCAGCCTTGTCTGCCATTTCATTTCCTATGACTCCAATATGTGCTGGTAACCACAAAAATATAACTTCAATGCCCATCATTTGAATTCTATATAATACTTGTCGTATTTCTATTAAAATATCGGCTCTGCTGTTTGAATGACTGTTCTGTAAACTGACTAATCTCACTATCTCTTCCTCCGACTCTGCTTAAATACTGGATCCTCTTGCCACTGATGAGGAGCAGCTGGTAGGTCCCATCACCTAAATAAGGACATGGGAGGAGCACAGGAAATTGGACAAAACATACAATAAAAACTACAACTCCCAGCAGGCCGTTGGGTCCACTGGCAGCACACACACAGTACATTAATGAATGACACTTACACATTATTGTAAAACAAACACATACGTCCTGGGACGTAACACAAGTTAGTATCATTTTAGCATTCCAGTTAAAATATGCATTTAATAATTGTTCTTTATTGCAGGACTGATGGCCTAATCATATCAAGTAGTATAATTTTGGGTTAAGGCACACAGTATTGATACAAATACTTACGCTAAAATAATGTTTTTAATAATGTCTACATGGTCGGTCGGTCCGTGTACGGTCCGTGTACGTTTTGATAGTTTGTTTTTTCGTTTGAAACACAAAACAAAATAACGAGAAACCACCTGTTTTTCGTTTGTCGTTTCAAACCAAAAACAAAGAAACGGTAAAAAAAGAGCCGTTCTCCCGTTTTTGGTTCTGAATCCAAAAACGAAAAATGACAAAACCAAAATCAAATAACGGTCCGATTTTGGTTTTTTGAAATTCCTTTTTCCATTTTTTCGTTTGAAGATCTACATTGAAATATAGACAGGTTGGCCACGTGACCCGGAAGTAATAGTAAATATGGCCTATCAAAATAAAAGCCAGGCTTTTAGAACGGTCATAATATTCAGCGCTTATGTTATACCAGAGTAACGTTAAAGGAAGAAAAATCAATTAATAAATAGCCTTATATAAACCGGACCGGAATAAATATGTTTTTTTATTTTAATTTTTTACAAATTTTATTAACATTTTGTCAAATTACAATTTTAACACGTATACGAAATTGAATCAATATACAGCTTCATATATCTGATCTTAACAAGGTGAAAAAAAAAAATAAAGAAATAAAGAAATAAAATAGAAATAAAATAACAAAACACATAGAAACATAAATGAAAAACACTTAGTTAAAGTTTTTATTTTTAGTTTTAAAGTTAAAAATTTTTACAAAAAACAAAGTTTTTTTTTTAATGCTGTCCCAATATTTTTTAAGGTCTGTAATTTTGAAATTGTAAAAGGAGGGTTTGCTTCTTTGCCAAATCATTTTGTGCAGATAATATTTAGCTAAAATAATTAAGTTAATTACATATTTTTCATTGGCTGATAAATATGGCTCAGTGACTATAAGAAGTATTTCAAATTTGCTTAGAGAAATATTCTTTTTTATCTTTTGGGAAATAAATCTTTGTAAATGGGACCAAAAGGAAGCTACAAGGGGACAATCAACAAAAACATGCTCAATGGTTTCTCCTTCACAGCCACAGAAAGTACAAATGTTACACACAGTTGGAAAAAAAGTACAGATGTTTGCTTTTGAAGGGTAATACCTGTGAACAATTTTGAATAAAACTTCTGATTTTATTTACAATAATATACTGATGAGGTAGCAGGAAGATCATGTTCCATAGTTTCTTGACCAGTAAAGTCCATCGGTGTTTACATATAGGAGTACTGGTAGGATCAAGTATGTTTCTAATAAAAGTATTGTTACATCTCTTATCTGTAAGTGGAATGCCAGAAATAGCAGGAGAACCGACTGTTACAGATAGAGAAGTATCTGTCTGTATGCTCTGTGCTAAAGAAACAAGACTAACAGGAATAGACTCAATCACCATTTCAAATTCTTCTTGAGATGTATCAATACCATATTTTTCCATGAAGTGCTCATAAGAATAAAATTCATTTTTTGTATTTAGCAGATTGTTTACTGTATTCAGATTACTCATAAACCAATTATTCAGAAAGAGTGTTTTGTTTTTGTGTAGTATATATGCATTGTTCCAAAGAATACAGTTGTGAGGGGAGAAATTGTGTTTAAAGATAAGATTCCAACATAACAAGGTTTGTTTATGAAAATTGCTTAATTTCACGGGGAGTTTTCCTACCGAAAAAGGACATATCAATAGAAAGTTAAGACCACCAATAGTTTCAAATAAGCTGTTTGGAATAATATTCCACATACTATTTGGACACTTGAGGAATCTTTTAATCCAGTTGATTTTTATAATTTGGTTAAATGAAGTAAATGTCAGTACATTCAGACCACCTTCAGCCAGAGGGTTTGAGAGAACAGACCTTTTAACCTTGTCAGGCTTATTCTTCCATATAAATTTGAAGAGAATTTGATCAAACTGGGAACAAGTGGATTTTGGAACATCTAGAGATGAGAAAACATAAGCTGCTCTTGACATCCCTTCTGCCTTACTTAACAGAACTCTGCCATATATGGATAGATCTCTGGCAGACCAACAATTAAATTTGGTTTTGATGGTCTGAGTCACCGGGAGCATATTTAGGTCCAGAGTTTCTCTAGGATTTCTCGATATTTTAATATTTCCAAGATAAGTTATAGTGTTTTTGAGCGAGATATTACATATTTCAGATTGGCTGCTGTCTTTTAGGGGCAGAATTTCACATTTTTTAACGTTTAGTTTTAATCCTGATACTTTTGAGAACTTAGATATTGTAGATAAAGCTAGGGGTACTTGTTCGATATTTTGCAAACATAAAGTAGTTAGCAACAGTAGTTTATTACAGCTATTTAATATCGTGCCTATCCAGACATCACCAGTCACGTTTAATGAGCGCATTGGCTCAATACAGTTGGTAATATAGGTTAACCTAAGAACTTCTTGTGTGTGCAGAGTTGTTACTGTTAGCGCTATATTATATAATTAAATTTGTATTTAATGTGGTTTCCACCGTAATGGACAGCGAACTGACAGCGATTGAATGAATACTTGTCAACGTGAATTCCCACGTGACGTCATGCGTAGGCCTAATAATATCAGTCCCTATCTCGTCTTTGCCATTCGATTGACACCCTCGTAAAACTTGTGTTGGTCCTCAAATATAATTTTATCCTAACAGCATCATATCTATTTTCAAAAAGCCCAAGGACACGCTGTTACCTCGCTCACGTTATACAGTGTTAATCAGTCATTTAAATACTGCCACCTGCTGGTAGAAAGGGGGAACAGTTATCCATTACGGTGGAAACCACATTAAATATACATTTAATTATATAATATAGCGCTAACAGTAACAACTCTGCACACACAAATTGAGCCAAACAATGTGCTCATTAAACGTGACTGGTGATGTCTGGATATTAAATAGCTGTAATAAACTACTGTTGCTAACATATTTATTCCGGTCCGGTTTATATAAGGCTATTTATTAATTGATTTTTCTTCCTTTAACGTTACTCTGGTTGTCTGGTATAACATTAGCGCTGAATATTATGACCGTTCTAAAAGCTTGGCTTTTATTTTGATGGGCCATATTTACTATTACTTCCGGGTCACGTGGCCAACCTGTCTATATTTCAATGTAGATCTTCAAACGGAAAAATGGAAAAAGGAATTTCAAAAAACCAAAATCGGACCGTTATTTGATTTTGGTTTTGTCATTTTTCGTTTTTGGATTCAGAACCAAAAACGGGAGAACGGCTCTTTTTTTACCGTTTCTTTGTTTTTGGTTTGAAACGACAAACGAAAAACAGGTGGTTTCTCGTTATTTTGTTTTGTGTTTCAAACGAAAAAACAAACTATCAAAACGTACACGGACCCGATAAACTAACGGTTTCTTCGTTTTTCCGTTTTTTAAACAAAAACGAAAAAACTAATTATCCGAAGGTACACGGTCCGTGTACTTTTTGATAATTTCATTTCCTGTTTGGAACGGAATAACGAGAAATGAAAACAAGCTCGATTATTAGTTTTTTAGTTTAGTTTAAAAAACGAAAAATGAGATTTTGGCTCGATTTTTCATTTTTCGTTTGTGGTTTACAAATCGGTTTATGGGATGACTATTTCATTTGCATACGTGGGCGGCGCTTAAACGCCGCTCTCATCTGATTGGTCAAAACGCTCCGCCTTCAGTAGGCTACGAGCTTTTCTTTCTGTCAGGCAGAATAAGAATCAGTACGAGTGCGGCACTGACAAATGCACTTTAATAAAATTATGTCTGAAACCCCCACTCACTGTTAACTACGCACAATATTTGAAGCAGAAATATGTTTCTGGTCGTAATTCGTGCTGCTGCGACTTGCAAGCGACCCCATTATTATGAGCCACAGTAGGCTATATGACAGATTATTTTAGCATGATGTATTTCCCATTGATAAATACAGAGCAAATAGTTCCGTTTCTTTGGATAAAAAAATCAATAATTGGTTGAACGGTACCATGATAATATGTTCGTAACATTTACTACTCTAGTCTTTTATTTAAGGCAGGTGTGTGTGACGTATAAATCATTTTGAAAATTGAACAGAAATAAAGATTATATTTATGAATGTATGCATGTGTAGCCTACTCAGTTCACATGAAAAGAAAGAGACATAAAAGAGAGAAGCTAGAAGTGAACGTACATTAATACTGACAAAATTAGCAGAGTTTGGGATTAATTAAAATCATGTTGGTTGAAGAGCACGGCATACCCTTAAAATGTTATTAGTTTTATTATAAAACTAATACAATTTTATTACATACTGAATTGGTCGATGTTTCTCTGAGTTTTCTTTATTATGTTGGCTTGATAAAGCCAGCATATATTTAAACATTATTATTATGTTTTATTATTATGAGAAATTGACTCCGCCTAGAACTTTAATGTTTCACCAAACTCAGCGCAGACCTTCAGACTGGTCTGACTCGCTTATATCTTTTCTAACTAGTAACTGGTCAGACTGACTTTTCCAAAAAAATCCATCGACTTGCATTATCTGAGCAATGAAGGCCGTAATACTTAATGCTGTCCACTAGAGGGGGCGACAGGATAATAAGTCTTTTCTAGTCTCTTTACCTGTTTGAATCAGTTTAAATGACAAAGAAATGCATGAATTTCATTCATAAATAGACCATATCTGTGTATGAGAACAAGATTTACACTTCAAGCTTTACAACTAATTAAAACTTTAATGTGCATAACCTATATGTTATTC
Source organism: Rutilus rutilus (assembly GCF_951802725.1). Taxonomy (NCBI): domain Eukaryota; kingdom Metazoa; phylum Chordata; class Actinopteri; order Cypriniformes; family Leuciscidae; genus Rutilus; species Rutilus rutilus. Next base: position 8,102,001 of record NC_140226.1, on the reverse strand, counting down.
TTCACTGCACAACGTTTGATCGTTTGTGCATTGCAATGCAACAACACATATGTTATCTCTTTAATGAACATAAGAATGAGTTAGTTCTGGTGTGCAATGCAATGCAATGCAATGCTATGGAATTCTTCAATGCACAACGTTAGATCGTTTGTGCAATGCAATGCAACAACTCACATTATCTCTTTAATGAACATAGGAAAGAGCTAGTTCTGGTGTGCAATGCAATGCAATGCAATGCGTGCATAGCCTATATGTTATTCTTCAATGCACAACGTTAGATCGTTTGTGCAATGCAATGCAACAACACACGTTATCTCTTTAATGAACATGGGAATGAGTTAGTTTGGGTGTGCAATGCAATGCAGTGCAAGAAGTGCATAACCTATATGCTATTCTTCAGTGCCCAACGTTAGATCGCTTGTGCAATGCAATGAACAACACATCTCTTTAATGAACATGGGAATGAATTAGTTCTGGTGTGCAATGCAATGCAATGCAAAAAGTGCATACCTATATGTTATTCTTCAATGCACAACGTTAGATCGTTTGTGCAATACAATGCAATGCAACAACACAAGTTATCTCTTTGATGAACATAGGAATGAGTTAGTTTGGGTGTGCAATGCAATGCAATGCAATGCAGTGCAATGCACGTGCATAACCTATATGCTTTTCTTCACTGCACACGTTGGAACTTTTGTGCAATGCAATGCAACAACACATGTTATCTCTTTAATGGACATGGGATTGAGTTCTGGTGTGCAATGTAATGCAATGCAAGAAGTGCATAGCCTATGTTATTCTTCAATGCACAACGTTAGATCGTTTGTGCAATGCAATGCAACAACTCACGTTATCTCTTTAATAAACATAGGAAAGAGTTAGTTCTGGTGTGCAATGCAATGCAATGCGTGCATAGCCTATATGTTATTCTTCAATGCACAACGTTTGTGCAATGCAATGCAATGCAACAACACGCGTTATCTCTTTAATGAACATGGCAATGAGTTAGTTTGGGTGTGCAATGCAATGCAGTGCGTGCATAGCCTATATGTTATTCTTCAATGCACAAAGTTAGATCGTTTGTGCAATGCAATGCAATGCAACAACACAATGCAATGCAACAACATGTGTTATCTCTTTAGTGGACATGGGATTGAGTTAGTTCTGGTGTGCAATGCAATGCAATGCAATGCGTGCATAGCCTATATGTTATTTTTCAATGCACAACGTTAGATCGTTTGTGCAATACAATGCAACAACACATCTCTTTAATGAACATGGGAATGAATTAGTTCTGGTGTGCAATGCAATGCAAGAAGTGCATAACCTATATGCTATTCTTCAGTGCACAACGTTAGATCGTTTGTGTAATGCAATGCAACAACACATCTCTTCAATGAACATGGGAATGAATTAGTTATGGTGTGCAATGCAATGCAATGCAATGCGTGCATAGCCTATATGTTATTATTCAATGCACAACGTATAGATCGTTTGTGCAGTGCAATGCAATGCAATGCAACAACACAAGTTATCTCTTTAATGAACATAGGAATGAGTTAGTTTGGGTGTGCAATGCAATGTAATGCAAAAAGTGCATAACCGCTATTATTCACTGCACAACGTTGGAACGTTTGTGCAATGCAATGCAACAACACGTGTTATCTCTTTAATAGACATGGGATTGAGTTAGTTCTGGTGTGCAATGTAATGCAATGCAAGAAGTGCATAGCCTATATGTTATTCTTCAATGCACAACGTTAGATCGCTTGTGCAATACAATGCAACAACACATCTCTTTAATGAACATGGGAATGAATTAGTTCTAGTGTGCAATGCAATGCAATGCAAGAAGTGCATAGCCTATATGTTATTCTTCAATGCACAACGTTAGATCGTTTGTGCAATGCAATGCAACAACACATCTCTTTAATGAACATGGGAATTAATTAGTTCTGGTGTGCAATGCAATGCAATGCAAGAAGTGCATAACCTATATGTTATTCTTCAATGCACAACGTTAGATCGTTTGTCAAATGCAATGCAATGCAACAACACAAGTTATCTCTTTGATGAACATAGGAATGAGTTAGTTTGAGTGTGCAATGCAATGCAACAACACATGTTATCTCTTTAATGGACATGGGATTGAGTTCTGGTGTGCAATGTAATGCAATGCAAGAAGTGCATAGCCTATATGTTATTCTTCAATGCACAACGTTAGATCGTTTGTGCAAAGCAATGCAACAACTCACGTTATCTCTTTAATAAACATAGGAAAGAGTTAGTTCTGGTGTGCAATGCAATGCAATGCGTGCATAGCCTATATGTTATTCTTCAATGCACAGCGTTAGATCATTTGTGCAATGCAATGCAATGCAACAACACACGTTATCTCTTTAATGAACATGGCAATGAGTTAGTTTGGGTGTGCAATGCAATGCAGTGCAAGAAGTGCATAACCTATATGCTATTCTTCAGTGCACAACGTTAGATCGTTTGTGCAATGCAATGCAACAACACATCTCTTTAATGAACATGGGAATGAATTAGTTCTGGTGTGCAATGCAATGCAATGCAAGAAGTGCATAGCCTATATGTTATTCTTCAATGCACAACGTTAGATCGTTTGTGCAATGCAATGCAACAACACATCTCTTTAATGAACATGGGAATGAATTAGTTCTGGTGTGCAATGCAATGCAATGCGTGCATAGCCTATATGTTATTCTTCAATGCACAAAGTTAGATCGTTTGTGCAATGCAATGCAATGCAACAACACAAGTTATCTCTTTGATGAACATAGGAATGAGTTAGTTTGGGTGTGCAATGCAATGCAATGCAAGAAGTGCATAACCTATATGCTATTCTTCACTGCACACGTTGGAACTTTTGTGCAATGCAATGCAACAACACATGTTATCTCTTTAATGGACATGGGATTGAGAGTTCTGGTGTGCAATGTAATGCAATGCAAGAAGTGCATAGCCTATATGTTATTCTTCAATGCACAACGTTAGATCGTTTGTGCAATGCAATGCAACAACACATGTTATCTCTTTAATAAACATAGGAAAGAGTAAGTTCTGGTATGCAATGCAATGCGTGCATAGCCTATATGTTATTCTTCAATGCACAACGTTAGATCGTTTGTGCAATGCAATGCAACAACACAACGTTATCTCTTTAATGAACATGGCAATGAGTTAGTTTGGGTGTGCAATGCAATGCAGTGCAAGAAGTGCATAACCTATATGCTATTCTTCAGTGCACAACGTTAGATCGTTTGTGCAATGCAATGCAACAACACATCTCTTTAATGAACATGGGAATGAATTAGTTCTGGTGTGCAATGCAATGCAATGCAAGAAGTGCATAGCCTATATGTTATTCTTCAATGCACAACGTTAGATCGTTTGTGCAATGCAATGCAACAACACATCTCTTTAATGAACATGGGAATGAATTAGTTCTGGTGTGCAATGCAATGCAATGCGTGCATAGCCTATATGTTATTCTTCAATGCACAAAGTTAGATCGTTTGTGCAATGCAATGCAATGCAACAACACAATGCAATGCAACAACATGTGTTATCTCTTTAGTGGACATGGGATTGAGTTAGTTCTGGTGTGCAATGCAATGCAATGCAAGAAGTGCATAGCCTATGTTATTTTTCAATGCACAACGTTAGATCGTTTGTGCAATACAATGCAACAACACATCTCTTTAATGAACATGGGAATGAATTAGTTCTGGTGTGCAATGCAATGCAATGCAATGCAAGAAGTGAATAACCTATATGCTATTCTTCAGTGCACAACGTTAGATCGTTTGTGTAATGCAATGCAACAACACATCTCTTTAATGAACATGGGAATGAATTAGTTCTGGTGTGCAATGCAAAGCAATGCGTGCATAGCCTATATGTTATTATTCAATGTACAACGTTAGATCGTTTGTGCAATGCAATGCAATGCAACAACACAAGTTATCTCTTTAATGAACATAGCAATGAGTTAGTTTGGGTGTGCAATGCAATGTAATGCAAAAAGTGCATAACCTATATGCTATTATTCACTGCACAACGTTGGAACGTTTGTGCAATGCAATGCAACAACACGTGTTATCTCTTTAATGGACATGGGATTGAGTTAGTTCTGGTGTGCAATGCAATGCAATGCAAGAAGTGCATAGCCTATATGTTATTCTTCAATGCACAACGTTACATCGCTTGTGCAATACAATGCAACAACACATCTCTTTAATGAACATGGGAATGAATTAGTTCGTGTGCAATGCAATGCAATGCAAGAAGTGCATAGCCTATATGTTATTCTACAATGCACAACGTTAGATCGTTTGTGCAATGCAATGCAACAACACATCTCTTTAATGAACATGGGAATTAATTAGTTCTGGTGTGCAATGCAATGCAATGCAAGAAGTGCATAACCTATATGTTATTCTTCAATGCACAACGTTAGATCGTTTGTGCAATGCAATTCAATGCAACAACACAAGTTATCTCTTTGATGAACATAGGAATGAGTTAGTTTGAGTGTGCAATGCAATGCAATGCAATGCAATGCACGTGCATAACCTATATGCTATTCTTCACTGCACACGTTGGAACTTTTGTGCAATGCAATGCAACAACACATGTTATCTCTTTAATGGACATGGGATTGAGTTCTGGTGTGCAATGTAATGCAATGCAAGAAGTGCATAGCCTATATGTTATTATTCAATGCACAACGTTAGATCGTTTGTGCAATGCAATGCAACAACTCATGTTATCTCTTTAATAAACATATAGGAAAGAGTTAGTTCTGGTGTGCAATGCAATGCAATGCGTGCATAGCCTATATGTTATTCTTCAATGCACAACGTTAGATCGTTTGTGCAATGCAATGCAATGCAACAACACACGTTATCTCTTTAATGAACATGGCAATGAGTTAGTTTGGGTGTGCAATGCAATGCAATGCAAGAAGTGCATAGCCTATATGTTATTCTTCAATGCACAACGTTAGATCGTTTGTGGAATGCAATGCAACAACACATCTCTTTAATGAACATGGGAATGAATTAGTTCTGGTGTGCAATGCAATGCAATGCGTGCATAGCCTATATGTTATTCTTCAATGCACAAAGTTAGATCGTTTGTTCAATGCAATGCAATGCAACAACACACGTTATCTCTTTAATGAACATGGGAATGAGTTAGTTTGAGTGTGCAATGCAATGCAATGCAAGAAGTGCATAACCTATATGCAATTCTTCAGTGCACAACGTTAGATCGTTTGTGTAATGCAATGCAACAACACATCTCTTTAATGAACATGGGAATGAATTAGTTCTGGTGTGCAATGCAAAGCAATGCGTGCATAGCCTATATGTTATTATTCAATGTACAACGTTAGATCGTTTGTGCAATGCAATGCAATGCAACAACACAAGTTATCTCTTTAATGAACATAGCAATGAGTTAGTTTGGGTGTGCAATGCAATGCAATGCAATGCGTGCATAGCCTATATGTTATTATTCAATGCACAACATTAGATCGTTTGTGCAATGCAATGCAACACCACAAGTTATCTCTTTAATGAACATAGGAATGAGTTAGTTTGGGTGTGCAATGCAATGTAATGCAAAAAGTGCATAACCTATATGCTATTATTCACTGCACAACGTTGGAAAGTTTGTGCAATGCAATGCAACAACACGTTATCTCTTTAATGGACATGGGATTGAGTTCTGGTGTGCAATGTAATGCAATGCAAGAAGTGCATAGCCTATATGTTATTCTTCAATGCACAACGTTAGATCGTTTGTGCAAAGCAATGCAACAACTCACGTTATCTCTTTAATAAACATAGGAAAGAGTTAGTTCTGGTGTGCAATGCAATGCAATGCGTGCATAGCCTATATGTTATTCTTCAATGCACAACGTTAGATCGTTTGTGCAATGCAATGCAATGCAACAACACACGCTATCTCTTTAATGAACATGGCAATGAGTTAGTTTGGGTGTGCAATGCAATGCAGTGCAAGAAGTGCATAACCTATATGCTATTCTTCAGTGCACAACGTTAGATCGTTTGTGCAATGCAATGCAACAACACATCTCTTTAATGAACATGGGAATGAATTAGTTCTGGTGTGCAATGCAATGCAATGCGTGCATAGCCTATATGTTATTCTTCAATGCACAAAGTTAGATCGTTTGTGCAATGCAATGCAACAACACATCTCTTTAATGAACATGGGAATTAATTAGTTCTGGTGTGCAATGCAATGCAATGCGTGCATAGCCTATATGTTATTATTCAATGCACAACGTTAGATCGTTTGTGCAATGCAATGCAATGCAACAACACAAGTTATCTCTTTAATGAACATAGGAATGAGTTAGTTTGGGTGTGCAATGCAATGTAATGCAAAAAGTGCATAACCTATATGCTATTATTCACTGCACAACGTTGGAACGTTTGTGCAATGCAATGCAACAACACGTGTTATCTCTTTAATGGACATGGGATTGAGTTAGTTCTGGTGTGCAATGCAATGCAATGCAAGAAGTGCATAGCCTATATGTTATTCTTCAATGCACAACGTTACATCGCTTGTGCAATACAATGCAACAACACATCTCTTTAATGAACATGGGAATGAATTAGTTCTAGTGTGCAATGCAATGCAATGCAAGAAGTGCATAGCCTATATGTTATTCTTCAATGCACAACGTTAGATCGTTTGTGCAATGCAATGCAACAACACATCTCTTTAATGAACATGGGAATTAATTAGTTCTGGTGTGCAATGCAATGCAATGCAAGAAGTGCATAACCTATATATTATTCTTCAATGCATAACGTTAGATCGTTTGTGCAATGCAATGCAATGCAACAACACAAGTTATCTCTTTGATGATCATAGGAATGAGTTAGTTTGAGTGTGCAATGCAATGCAATGCAAGAAGTGCATAGCCTATATGTTATTCTTCAATGCACAACGTTAGATCGTTTGTGCAATGCAATGCAACAACTCACGTTATCTCTTTAATAAACATAGGAAAGAGTTAGTTCTGGTGTGCAATGCAATGCAATGCGTGCATAGCCTATATGTTATTCTTCAATGCACAACGTTAGATCGTTTGTGCAATGCAATGCAATGCAATGCAACAACACACGTTAACTCTTTAATGAACATGGCAATGAGTTAGTTTGGGTGTGCAATGCAATGCAGTGCAAGAAGTGCATAACCTATATGCTGTTCTTCAGTGCACAACGTTAGATCGTTTGTGCAATGCAATGCAACAAAACATCTCTTTAATGAACATGGGAATGAATTAGTTCTGGTGTGCAATGCAATGCAATGCAAAAAGTGCATAGCCTATATGTTATTCTTCAATGCACAACGTTAGATCGTTTGTGCAATGCAATGCAACAACACATCTCTTTAATGAACATGGGAATGAATTAGTTCTGGTGTGCAATGCAATGCGTGCATAGCCTATATGTTATTCTTCAATGCACAAAGTTAGATCGTTTGTGCAATGCAATGCAACAACACACGTTATCTCTTTAATGAACATGGGAATGAGTTAGTTTGAGTGTGCAATACAATGCAATGCAAGAAGTGCATAACCTATATGCTATTCTTCAGTGCACAACGTTAGATCGTTTGTGTAATGCAATGCAACAACACATCTCTTTAATGAACATGGGAATGAATTAGTTCTGGTGTGCAATGCAAAGCAATGCGTGCATAGCCTATATGTTATTATTCAATGTACAACGTTAGATCGTTTGTGCAATGCAAAGCAATGCAACAACACAAGTTATCTCTTTAATGAACATAGCAATGAGTTAGTTTGGGTGTGCAATGCAATGTAATGCAAAAAGTGCATAACCTATATGCATTCTTCACGGCGCAACGTTGGAACTTTTGTGCAATGCAATGCAACGACATGTGTTATCTCTTTAATGGACATGGGATTGAGTTAGTTCTGGTGTGCAATGCAATGCAAGAAGTGCATAGCCTATATGTTATTCTTCAATGCACAACGTTAGATCGTTTGTACAATGCAATGCAACAACACATATCTCTTTAATGAAAATGGGATTGAGTTAGTTCTGGTGTTCAATGCAAGAAGTGCATTGTCTATATGTTATTCTTCAATGCACAACGTTAGATCGTTTGTGCAATGCAATGCAGCAACACATATGTTATTTCTTTAATGAACTTTGGATTTAGTTAGTTTTGGTGTTTCTTGCACAGCAGAACTAACTCATTCCTATGTTCATTAAAGAGATAACATAATGTGTTGTTGCACTGCAGTGCACAAACGATCTAACGTCGGAATGAGTTACTTTTGGTAAGCAATGCAATAAGTGCAAGAAGTGCATATAACCTTTGTGTTATTCTTCAATGCACAACATTAGATCGTAGAAACATATGTTATCCTTTAATGAACATGGGAATGAGTTAGTTCTGGTGTGCAATGCAATGCAAGAAGTGCTCAAATGCACAACGTTAGATCGTTTGTGCTCGTTTGTGCAACAACACATGTGTAATCTTTTTAACGAATATGGGAATGAGTTAGTTCTGGTGTGCAATGCAATACAATGCAAGAAGTGCATAGCCTATGTTATTCTTCAGTGCACAACGTTAGATCGTTTGATAACATGAGTGCTGTTGCACTGCATTGCACAGACAACGATGTGCATTGAAGGATAATCATATAAGCTATGCGCTTGTTGCATTGCAATGTATATAGTAAATAACTCATTCTCATGTGCATTAAAGAGATAACATGTGTTGTTGTATTGCATTGCACAAACGATCTAACGATGTGCATCATTAAAGAATAACATATCGGCTATGCACTTCTTGCATTGCATTGCATTGCACACCAGAACTAACTCAATCCCATGTTCATTAAAGACATAACGTGTGTTAATGCATTGCATTGCACAAACGATCTGAGGTTGTGCATTGAAGAATAACATAGGCTATGCATTTCTTGCATTGCTTGGCAGTCCAGAACTAATTCATTCCAGTTCATTAAAGACATAACAAATGTTATTGCATTGCCTTGCACAAACGATCTAACGTTGTGCATTGAAGAATAACATAGGCTATGCATTTCTTGCATTGCATTGCACACCATAACTAATTCATTCCCATGTTCATTAAAGAGATAACGAATGTTATTGCATTGTATTGCACAAACGATCTAACGTTGTGCACTGAAGAAAAACATATAGGCTATGCATTTCGTGCATTGCATTAAACACCTGAACATAACTCGTTCCCATGTTCAGTAAAGAGATAACATATTTGTAGCTTTGTTGCATTGCACAAACGATCTAACGTTGTGCATTGAAGAATAACTTATAGGCTATTCACTTCTTGCAGTGCATTGCATTGCACACCAGAATTAACTCCTTCCCATGTTCATTAAAGAGATAACGAATGTTATTGCATTGCATTGCACAAACGATCTAACGTTGTGCTTTCAAGAATAACATAGGCTATGCATTTCTTGCATTGCATTGCATTGCACAAACGATCTAACGTTGTGCATTGAAGAATGACATATTGGCTATGCACTTCTTGCATTGCATTGCATTGCACACCAGAACTAACTCATTCCCATGTTCATTAAAGAGATTACGAATGTGTTGTTGCAGTGCATTGCACAAACAATCTAACGTTGTACACTGAAGAATAACATATGTTATGCACTTTTTGCATTGCATTGCACACCAAAACTACCTCATTCCCATGTTGATTAAAAACATAACGTGTGTTGTTGCATTGCTTTGCATTGCATTGCATTGCATTGCACTAACGATCTAACGTTGTGCACTGAAGAATAACATATAGGTTATGCACGTATTGCATTGCATTGCACACCAGAACTACCTCATTCCCATGTTGATTAAAAACATAACGTGTGTTGTTGCATTGCTTTGCACTGCATTGCATTGCATTGCATTGCATTGCATTGCATTGCATTGCACTAACAATCTAACGTTGTGCACTGAAGAATAACATATAGGTTATGCACGTATTGCATTGCATTGCACACCAGAACTAAATCATTCCCATGTTCATTAAAGACATAACGTGTGTTGTTGCATTGCATTGTATTGCATTGCATTGCATTGCATTGCTTTGCATTGCTTTGCATTGCATTGCATTGCACAAACGATCTAACGTTGTGCACTGAAGAATAACATATAGGTTATGCTCTTTTCGCATTGCATTGCACACCAGAACAAAATCATTCCCAAGTTCATTATAGAGATGATATGTGTGTTGTTGCATTGCATTGCATTGCATAGCATTGCATTGCATTGCATTGCATTGCATTGCATTGCACTAACGATCTAACTTTGTGCACAAAAGAATAACATATAGGTTATGCACTTTTTGCATTTCATTGCACACCAGACCTAAATCATTCCCATGTTCATTAAAGAGATAACGTTTGTTGGTGCATTGCATTGCATTGCACTAGCGATGTAACGTTGTGCACTCAAGAATAACATATAGGTTATGCACTTTTTGCATTTCATTGTATGCAAACTACCTCACACCAGAACTACCTCATTCCATTGTTGATTGAAGACATAACGTGTGTTGTTGCATTGCATTGCATTGCATTGATTTGCAATGCCTTGTACTGCATTGCATTGCATTGCATTGCATTTGTGCACGGAAGAATAACATATAGGTTATGCACTTTTTGCATTGCATTGCATTGCACACTAGAACTTAACCATCCCCATGTTCATTAAAGAGATGGGATGTGTGTTGTTGCATTGCATTGCACTAACGATCTAACGTTGTGCACTGAAGAATAACATATAGGTTATGCACTTTTCGCATTGCATTGCATTGCATGCCAGACTACTAAATCAATCCCATGTTCATTAAAGAGATACGTGTGTTGTTGCAATTGCATTGCATTGCATTTTATTGCACAAACGATCTAACGTTGTGCACTGAAGAAAAACATATAGGTTATGCACTTTTTGCATTGCATTGCACATCAGAACTAAATCATTCCCATGTTCATTAAAGAGATAATGTTTGTTGTTGCATTGCATTGCATTGCATTGCACAAACGATCTAACGTTGTGCTCTGAAGAATAACATATAGGTTATGCACTTTTTGCATTGCATTGCATTGCACACTAGAACTTAACCATTCCCATGTTCATTAAAGAGATGGTATGTGTGTTGTTGCATTGCATTGCACTAACGATCTAACGTTGTGCACTGAAGAATAACATATAGGTTATACACTTTTTGCATTGCATTGCACACTAGAACTTAACCATTCCCATGTTCATTAAAGAGATAACATATGTGTTGTTGCATTGCATTGCACAAACGATCTAACGTTGTGCACTGAAGAATAACATATAGGTTATACACTTTTTGCATTGCATTGCACACTAGAACTTAACCATTCCCATGTTCATTAAAGAGATAACGTGTGCTGTTGCATTGCATTGCACTAAGGATCTAACGTTGTGCATTGAAGAATAACATATAGGCTATGCACTTCTTGCATTGCATTACACACCAGAAGTAACTCATTCCCAAACTACATTGCGTTTTGCTTTGAGGAAATACAATATGTGCTATTGCATTGCATTTCACACAAGATCAAACTTTGTGCATTGAAGAATAACATATAAGCTATGAGTGCATCACAAACATACAATAACTATCTCAACTATCTACATTCCACTGCATAAAATATCTAACTGATATAGTTAGATATAATAATAATACATTGTTATTCAACGCTAATTCTTAGATCGTTTGTGCAATGCAACACAATTTGAAAATTTGACCAAAGAGTTCTCAAAAGGATTTTGTCTAAATGTATAAACTCCTTCTGATGTTAAATCAGCCATACAGAAGTCCATATTTGACCTTCTGAACATATTTCTGGCCAGAGACCTTGAACATTTACCTTACTATTTATATTTCTCCTACCATAAAGACTTCTCGTGATGTTATGTCAGCCAGACTGTATATTTGACTGATTTAACATGTTTTTGGCCAAAGAATCCTCAAAATGTTTTTTACTCTTAGAAACTCATAGACTCCTTCTAATTTTACATAAGCCATATAGATATCCATATCTGACCTTTTGAACTTATTTCTGGTCATCAAAAGTTTTTAAACTATATAAAGTTATAGACTCTTTCTGATGATAAATCGGCTATTCAGAGGTCACCTTTGGTCAAAAGGTAGGTCATACTGAACATATTTCTGGCCAAAGAGTCTACACTATACTGATTAACACTATACATTCAGATTGATATCTTCGGATGTTATATCTTCCTGACAAAAGTCCATATTTGACATACTGAATTTTCTTCTGGCCAAGGAGTACTCGAAACTTGACCTTTCCATACAGACTTGTTGACTCTTTCTGATGTTACGTCAGACATACAGAATTCCATATTTGACCCAAGGAACATATTTCTTGCCAAAGAGTCCTCGATCTTGGGCTTTCTATCATAGACTCCTTCTGATGCTTCATAAGCCATATAGATGTCCATATCTGACCTTTTGAACTTATTTCTGGTCATCAAAAGTTTTTAAACTATATAAAGTTATAGACTCCTTTTGATGATAAATCAGCTATACAGAGGTCCCCTTTTGACCTACTGAACATATTTCTTACCAAAGAGTCCTTGATCCTGGGGCTTTCTATACATACTCATAGACTCCTTCTGATGCTTCATAAGCCATATAGATGTCAATATCTGACCTTTTGACCTTATTTGTGGTAAAAGTGTCCTAACATTTTTTCAAACTTTAGAAAGTTATAGACTCCTTTTGATGATAAATCAGCTATACAGAGGGCCCCTTTTGAACTACTGAACATATTTCTGGCCAAAGAGTCCTCGATCTTATGCTTTCTATACATACTCATAGACTCCTTCTGATGCCTCATAAGCCATATAGATGTCCATATCTGACCTTTTGAACTTATTTGTGGTCAAAGTGTCCTAAAAAAAATTCAAACTATATAAAGTTTTAGACTCCTTTTGATGATAAGTCAGCTATACAGAGGTCCCCTTTTGACCTCCTGAACATGTTTCTGGCCAAAGAGTCCTTGATCTTGGGGCTTTCTATACATACTCATAGACTCCTTCTGGTGCTTCATAAGCCATATAGATGTCAATATCTGACCTTTTTAACTTATTCGTGGTAAAAGTGTCCTAACATTTTTTCAAACTATAGAAAGTTATAGACTCCTTTTGATGATAAATCAGCTATACAGAGGGCCCATTTTGAACTACTGAACATATTTCTGGCCAAAGAGTCCTCGATCTTATGCTTTCTATACATACTCATAGACACCTTCTGATGCCTCATAAGCCATATAGATGTCCATATCTGACCTTTTGAACTTATTTGTGGTCAAAGTTTCCTAAAAAAAATTCAAACTATATAAAGTTATAGACTCCTTTTGATGATAAATCAGCTATACAGAGGTCCCCTTTTGACCTACTGAACATATTTCTGGCCAAAGAGTCCTTGATCTTGGGGCTTTCTATACATACTCATAGACTCCTTCTGATGCTTCATAAGCCATATAGATGTCCATATCTGACCTTTTGAACTTATTTGTGGTCAAAGTGTCCTAAAAAATATTTCAAACTATATAAAGTTATAGACTCCTTTTGATGATAAATCAGCTATACAGAGGTCCCCTTTTGAACTACTGAACATGTTTCTGGCCAAAGAGTCCTTGATCTTGGGGCTTTCTATACATACTCATAGACTCCTTCTGGTGCTTCATAAGCCATATAGATGTCCATATCTGACCTTTTGAACTTATTTGTGGTCAAACTGTCCTTACATTTTTTCAAACAATAGAAAGTTATATACTCCTTTTGATGATAAATCAGCTATACAGAGGTCCCTTTGTGACCTCCTGAACATGTTTCTGGCCAAAGAGTCCTCGATCTTGGGCTTCCTATACATACTCATAGATTCCTTCTGATGCTTCATAAGCCATATAGATGTCCATATCTGACTTTTTGAACTTATTTGTGGTCAAAGTGTCCTAACATTTTTTCAAACTATAGAAAGTTATAGACTCCTTTTGATGATAAATCAGCTATACAGAGGGCCCCTTCTGACCTACTGAACATATTTCTGGCCAAAGAGTCTTCGATCTTGCGTTTTCTATACATACTCATAGACTCCTTCTGATGCTTCATAAGCCATATAGATGTCCATATCTGACCTTTTGAACTTATTTGTAGTCAAAGTGTCCTCAAAATTTTTCAAACTATAGAAAGTTATAGACTCCTTTTGATGATAAATCAGCTATACAGAGGTCCCCTTTTGACCTCCTGAACATATTTCTGGCCAAAGAGTCCTCGATTTTGGGCTTTCTATACATACTCATAGACTCCTTCTGGTGCTTCATAAGCCATATAGATTTCCATATCTGACATTTTGAACTTATTTGTGGTCAAAGTGTCCTAAAAAAACTTCAAACTATATAAAGTTATAGACTCCTTTTGATGATAAGTCAGCTATACAGAGGTCCCCTTTTGACCTCCTGAACATATTTCTGGCCAAAGAGTCCTCGATCTTGGGCTTTCTATACATACTCATAGACTCCTTCTGATGCTTCATAAGACATATAGATGTCCATATCTGACCTTTTGAACTTATTTGTGGTCAATGTGTCCTAAAAAAATTCAAACTATGTAAGTTATAGAATCCTTTTGATGATAAATCAGCTATCCAGAGGTCCCATTTTGACCTCCTGAACATATTTCTGGCCAAAGAGTCCTTGATCTTCGGCTTTCTATACATACTCATGGACGCCTTCTGATGCTTCATAAGCCATATAGATGTCCATATCTGACCTTTTGAACTTATTTGTGGTCAAAGTGTCCTCAATTTTTTTTCAAACTATATAAAGTTATAGACTCCTTCTGATAAAAAAGAGTCCTCAATCTTGAACTTTGCATTCTCACTCCTAGACTCCTTCTGATGGTTCATAAGCCACATAATTCCATATTTGACCTACTGAACTTATTTCTGGTCAAATGGTCCTCAAAGGGTTTCTTATTATGTTAATTCAGCCATACAGAGGTTCCTATTTGAACTACTGAACACATTTTTGGCCAAAGAGTCTTTGAACATTAACTTTCTCTGCTTATTGACTTCTCTTAATAATACATTAGCCATACAAAAGTCCATATTTGACCTACTAATATATTTCTGGTCAAAGAGTCCCTGATCTTGACCTTTCTGTACATGCTCATTGACAGCTTCTGATGTTTCATCAGCCTGATGTCCATACTTGACCCATTGAATATATTTCTGACCATAGAGTCCTCGATCTTGAACTTTCTAAACATACTTGTAGACTTGTTAATTAATTATCTGCTATCCAATGTATTTGAACAGTAGTTCAAATTTTATATTTTGAACATATTTCTAGACATGAGACATGAGACTAATTGCTTTTACAATCCTTCTGGTGTTTCATCAGCCATACAGTATGGTTCAAATTTGACCTAGTGAACATTTCTATAACCAAAGTGTCCTCGATCTTGATCGTTCTATACATAATCATAGGCTTGTTCTGATGTTTCATCATTGAGACAGAAGTCAGTTATTGACCTACTGAACATATTTCTGGCAAAAGAATCATCAAAGTTTAACTTACTGTTCCTTCTCCTAGACTATTTTTGATTTTACATCCACCATACAGTAGTCCATATTTGACCAAGAGAACATATTTCTGGCCAAAAGAGTCGTCAAAAGGTCTGTTTATATTCATTCTCATCGACTACTTTTGATGTTAAATCAACCATATTGTTAGTCCAAATTTGACCCATTGAACATATATCTGGCCAAAGAGACCTAGAACTTTAATTATCTATACAGAATTACTATCTCCTTCTGATTTTTCATCACCCAGGCTATTATCCATATTTGACAATTGAACATATTTCTGGCTGGAAGAGTCCTTGATCTTTCTATACGTACTCATAGACGCTTTCAGATAGTACTTCAGCCAAAAAATGATCCATAATTGACTACTAAACTCATTTCTGAGCGATGGGTTTATAATCTTGATTTCTCTATACATTGACTCCTTCTGATGTTACAATAGCAAAACATTATTGTATTGTATTGTATCAATATGACCTATTAAACCTATTTCTGACCAATGAGTCTATGAACATTTTTCAATACATAATGACTCCTGATTTTACAACAGCAATATAGTATTTCAAAATTTGATCAATTGAACATATTTCTGGCCAAAGAGACCTTGATCTTATTCTTTCTATACATACTCCTTCTGATGTTTCATCAGCCAGATAATTGTCCACAATTGACCTACTGAACATTTTTCTGCCCGAAGAGTCTATGAACTTGAACTTTCTATACATAATCATTTACTTCTGATGTTTCTTCAGCCATACAGTAGTCCAGATTTGACATGTTGAACATATTTCTGACCAAAGAGATTTTGATCTTGAACTTTCTATTCATATTTATAGACTCTTTCAGAAAGTTACATCGGACAGACAATTGTCCATATTAATTATTAAACATATTTCTGGCCAACAAGTCCATGAACTTGAACATTCTGTACATGCTAATTGACTCCTTTTAGTGTTTCATCAGCCAGACATTAGTCCATAATTGACCTACTGAACATATTGCTGCCCGAAGAGTCTTGAACTTGAACTTTCTATATAGGCTCACTGACTCCTTCTGATGTTTCACAAGCAGACAATAGTCCATAATTGACCCTCTGAACATATTTATAGTAAAAGAGTCTTTGAACTTGAACTTTCTATTCATAATCTTCTTCCTCAATCTTCATTGACTTCTGATTCATCAGCCAGACAGCAGTCCATATTTGACCCACTAAACATATTTCTGGCAAAAGAGTCCTCGATCTTGAACCTTTTAAACATACTCATAGACTCTTTCTGGTGTTTCATCAGCCATGCAGTAGTTCTGATTTGACATAATGAACATATTTCTGACCGAAGAGTCCTCGATCTTGAACTTTCTATTCATACTTATAGACTCTTTCAGATAGTACATCGGCCAGACAATTATAGATATTGACTATTGAAGTAAAAGAGTTCTCGATCTTGAACTTTCTATACATTCTCAGTGATGCCTTATTTTGTTTCTTTAGCCATACAGAAGTCCAGATTTGACACGTTGAACATATTTCTGACTTGAAAATTTTGTACATGCTAATTGACTCCTTTTAGTGTTTCATCAGCCAGACAGTAGTCAATAATGGACCTACTGAAAATATTTCTGGTAAAAGAGTCCTCGATTTTGAACTTTCTGTACATTCTCAGTGACGCCTTATTTTGTTTCTTTAGCCATAAAGTAGTTCAGATTTAACATGTTGAACATATTTCTGACTGAAGAGTCCTTGATCTTGAACTTTCTATTCACACTTATAGACTCCTTCAGATAGTACATCGGCCAGACAACTGTCCATAATGATTTATTTATTTATTTATTTTTTTGGCTATTCTATACATGCTCATTGACTCCTTTTAGTGCTTCATCAGCCAGAGAGTACTCCATAATTTACCTACTGAACATATTTCTAGTAAAAGAGTCAATATGTATAGAGAGTTAATGTTCAATGATTCTTTGGCCAAAAATATATTCAGAGGGTCACATACCTGTTAAAGTGATGTATCATCAGAAGAAGTCTATGAGTATTTAGTAAGTTAACTTGTGAGGACCTTTTTGCCAAAAATATTTTCAATTCGCCAGATATGGACATCTATATAGCTAATGAAGAATCAGAAAGAGTCAATGAGTATATATAGAATGGTCAAGTTGAGACTCTTTGACCAGAAAAAATTTCAGTATGTCAAATATGGACTTTTGTCATGATGATATAACATCCGAAGATATCAATCTGAATGTATAGTGTTAATCTTTAAGGACTCTTTGGCCAGTAATATTTTCGGACATCAGAAGGAGTCTATAGATTATGACAGACAAAATCCTTTTGAGAACTCTTTGGTCACATTTTTTTTCAATCGGTCAAATATGGACTACTGCCTGCCTGGTTTGGCATTGCAAGAAGTCAGTCTATATTGTATAGTGAGTTAATGTTCACGGACTCTGGCCAGAAATATTTTCAGTAGGTCAAAAATAGACTACTGGCTGGTTAATATAACATCACAACAAGTCAATCTGTAGTCAAAAGTCAAAAGTTCAAGCAAGATAATGTTCAAGAACTCTTTGGCCAGAAATATGTTCAAAAGGTCAAAAGGTGACCTTTGTATAGCTGATTTTTCATCAGAAAGAGTCTATAACTTTATATAGTTTAAAAAATTTTGATGACCAGAAATAAGTTAAAAAGGTCAGATATGGATATCTATATGGCTTATGTAACATTAGAAGGAGTCTATGAGTATGTATAGAAAGGTCAAGATCGAGAACTCTATGGCCATAAATACATTCCTTGGGTCAAATATGGACTTCTGTATGGCCGATTTAACATCAGAAGGAGTCTATGAGTTTCTAAGAGTAAAAAACATTTTGAGGATTCTTTGGCCAAAAACATATTAAATCAGTCAAATATGGCTACAGTCTGGCTGACATAACATCACGAGAAGTCTTTATGGTAGGAGAAATATAAATAGTAAGGTAAATGTTCAAGGTCTCTGGCCAGAAATATGTTCAGAAGGTCAAAAATAGACTACTGGCTGGTTAATATAACATCACAACAAGTCAATCTGTAGTATAGCTAGATAATGTTCAAGAACTCTTTGGCCAGAAATATGTTCAGAAGGTCAAAAGGTGACCTTGGTATAGCTGATTTATTATCAGAAGGAGTCTATAACTTTATATAGTTTGAAAAATTTTTAGGACACTTTGACCAAAGATAAGTTCAAAAGGTCAGATATAGACATCTATATGGCTTATGAAGCATCAGAAGGAATCTATGAGTATGTATAGAAAGCCCAAGATTGAGGACTTTGGCCAGAAACATGTTCAGTAGATCAAAAGGGGCCCTCTGTATAGCTGATTTATCATCAAAAGAAGTCTATAACTTTATATAGTTTGAATTTTTTTTATAGGACACTTTGACCACAAATAAGTTCAAAAGGTCAGATATGGACATCTATATGGCTTATGAAGCATCAGAAGGAGTCTATGAGTATGTATAGAAAGCCCCAAGATCAAGGACTCTTTGGCCAGAAATATGTTCAGTAGGTCAAAAGGGGACCTCTGTATAGCTGATTTATCATCAAAAGGAGTCTATAACTTTATATAGTTTGAATTTTTTTTAGGAAACTTTGACCACAAATAAGTTCAAAAGGTCAGATATGGACATCTATATGGCTTATGAGGCATCAGAAGGAGTCTATGAGTATGTATAGAAAGCATAAGATCGAGGACTCTTTGGCCAGAAATATGTTCAGTAGTTCAAAAGGGGCCCTCTGTATAGCTGATTTATTATCAAAAGGAGTCTATAACTTTCTATAGTTTGAAAAAATGTTAGGACACTTTTACCACAAATAAGTTCAAAAGGTCAGATATTGACATCTATATGGCTTATGAAGCATCAGAAGGAGTCTATGAGTATGTATAGAAAGCATAAGATCGAGGACTCTTTGGCCAGAAATATGTTCAGTAGTTCAAAAGGGGCCCTCTGTATAGCTGATTTATCATCAAAAGGAGTCAATAACTTTCTATAGTTTGAAAAAATGTAAGGACACTTTGACCACAAATAAGTTCAAAAGGTCAGATATGGACATCTATATGGCTTATGAAGCACCAGAAGGAGTCTATGAGTATGTATAGAAAGCCCCAAGATCAAGGACTCTTTGGCCAGAAACATGTTCAGGAGGTCAAAAGGGGACCTCTGTATAGCTGATTTATCATCAAAAGGAGTCTATAACTTTATATAGTTTGAATTTTTTTTAGGAAACTTTGACCACAAATAAGTTCAAAAGGTCAGATACGGACATCTATATGGCTTATGAGGCATCAGAAGGAGTCTATGAGTATGTATAGAAAGCATAAGATCGAGGACTCTTTGGCCAGAAATATGTTCAGTAGTTCAAAAGGGGACCTCTGTATAGCTGATTTATCATCAAAAGGAGTCTATAACTTTATATAGTTTGAAATATTTTTTAGGACACTTTGACCACAAATAAGTTCAAAAGGTCAGATATGGACATCTATATGGCTTATGAAGCATCAGAAGGAGTCTATGAGTATGTATAGAAAGCCCCAAAGATCAAGGACTCTTTGGCCAGAAATATGTTCAGTAGGTCAAAAGGGGACCTCTGTATAGCTGATTTATCATCAAAAGGAGTCTATAACTTTATATAGTTTGAATTTTTTTTAGGAAACTTTGACCACAAATAAGTTCAAAAGGTCAGATATGGACATCTATATGGCTTATGAGGCATCAGAAGGAGTCTATGAGTATGTATAGAAAGCATAAGATCGAGGACTCTTTGGCCAGAAATATGTTCAGTAGTTCAAAAGGGGCCCTCTGTATAGCTGATTTATCATCAAAAGGAGTCTATAACTTTCTATAGTTTGAAAAAATGTTAGGACACTTTTACCACAAATAAGTTCAAAAGGTCAGATATTGACATCTATATGGCTTATGAAGCATCAGAAGGAGTCTATGAGTATGTATAGAAAGCCCCAAGATCAAGGACTCTTTGGTAAGAAATATGTTCAGTAGGTTAAAAGGGGACCTCTGTATAGCTGATTTATCATCAAAAGGAGTCTATAACTTTATATAGTTTGAATTTTTTTTAGGACACTTTGACCACAAATAAGTTCAAAAGGTCAGATATGGACATCTATATGGCTTATGAGGCATCAAAAGGAGTCTATGAGTATGTATAGAAAGCACAAGATCGAGGACTCTTTGGCCAGAAATATGTTCTGGAGGTCAAAAGGGGCCCTCTGTATAGCTGATTTATCATCAAAAGGAGTCTATAACTTTATATAGTTTAAAAACTTTTGATGACCAGAAATAAGTTCAAAAGGTCAGATATGGATATCTATATGGCTTATGTAACATTAGAAGGAGTCTATGAGTTTCTAAGAGTAAAAAACATTTTGAGGATTCTTTGGCCAAAAACATGTTAAATCAGTCAAATATACAGTCTGGCTGACATAACATTACGAGAAGTCTTTATGGTAGGAGAAATATAAATAGTAAGGTAAATGTTCAAGGTCTCTGGCCAGAAATATGTTCAGAAGGTCAAATATGGACTTCTGTATGGCTGATTTAACATCAGAAGGAGTTTATACATTTAGACAAAATCCTTTTGAGAACTCTTTGGTCAAATTTTTTTTCAATCAGTCA
Source organism: Rutilus rutilus (assembly GCF_951802725.1). Lineage (NCBI taxonomy): Eukaryota > Metazoa > Chordata > Actinopteri > Cypriniformes > Leuciscidae > Rutilus > Rutilus rutilus. The sequence continues at coordinate 8,080,580 of NC_140226.1, read as the reverse complement.
AATATGGACTACTGTCTGCCTGATTTTACATTACGAGAAGTCAGTCTATATGTATAGTGAGTTGATGTTCACGGACTCTGGCCATAAATATGTACAGTAGGTCAAAAATAGACCACTGGCTGGTTAATATAACATCACAAGAAGTCAATCTGTAGTATAGCAAGACAATGTTCAAGAACTCTTTGGCCTGAAATATGTTCAGAAGGTCAAAAGGTGACCTTTGTATAGCTGATTTATTATCAGAAGGAGTCTATAACTTTATATAGCTTAAGTATTATATATTAGAAATATGTTCCTTGGGTCACATATGGACTGATGGACATGGCTGACGTAACATCAGAAGGAGTCAACATGTATAGAAAGTTCAAGTTTGAGTACTCTTTGGCCCGAATTATGTTTAGTAGGTAAAAAAAGTGACCTCTGTATGGCTGATTTAACATCAGAATTAGTCTATAAGATTATATAGCTTAAGTATTATATATTATATGAGATTATATATATTTAAAACCTTTTAAGGACCCATTGACCAGAAATAAGTTTAACAGGTCAGATATGGACTTCTAAATGGCTTATGAAGCATCAGAAGATGTCTAGAGTATGTACAGAAAGTTCAAGATCGAGTACTCTTTTTCCCAGTAGTTGAAATATGGCTGATTTAACATCAGAAGGAGTCTATACATTTATAAGAGTAAAAAAAACAAAAACATTTCGAGGCCTCTTTGGCCAAAAATGTGTTCAATCGGTCAAATATCGACTATTTTAAGTTAAGTTTCATGGTCTCTTGGCAGAAATATGTTTAGTAGGTCAAAAATGTACTTTTTTTTTATGGGTGATGTAACATCAGAAGGAGTCTATAAGTTTGTTTAAAAACCTTTGAGGACCCTTTGACCAGAAATAAGTTCAATAGGTCAAATATGCACCTCTATATGGCTGATTTAACATCAGAAGGAGTCTATAAGTTTATAATATACACAAAATACCTTTTGAGGACTCTTTTGCCAAAAATATGTTCAATCAGTCAAATATGGACTACTGTCTGGCTTCCTAAACATACAAGACTGACTTCTTGTGATGTTATATAAGACAAGAGGGACCTCTGTAGGCCTGATTTGACACATGACATATGTGCATTGGCATTGCACAATAACTAACTTATTCATTTATTCTTTTAAGGGAAATTATTGCATTTACCTCTTGCATTACAATGCATAGAATAAACTACTTCATACCTCATGTGCAATGAAAACATAACATGAGTGTTGCATTGCACAAACGATCTAAGAATTAGCGTTGAATAATAATGTATTATTATTATATCTAACTATATCAGTTAGATATTTTATGCAGTGGAATGTAGATAGTTGAGATAGTTATTGTATGTTTGTGATGCACTCATAGCTTATATGTTATTCTTCAATGCACAAAGTTTGATCTTGTGTGAAATGCAATGCAATAGCACATATTGTATTTCCTCAAAGCAAAACGCAATGTAGTTTGGGAATGAGTTACTTCTGGTGTGTAATGCAATGCAAGAAGTGCATAGCCTATATGTTATGCTTCAATGCACAACGTTAGATCCTTAGTGCAATGCAATGCAACAGCACACGCTATCACTTTAATGAACATGGGAATGGTTAAGTTCTAGTGTGCAATGCAATGCAAAAAGTGCATAACCTATATGTTATTCTTCAGTGCACAACGTTAGATCGTTTGTGCAATGCAATGCAACAACACATATGTTATCTCTTTAATGAACATGGGAATGGTTAAGTTCTAGTGTGCAATGCAATGCGAAAAGTGCATAACCTATATGTTATTCTTCAGTGCACAACGTTAGATCGTTAGTGCAATGCAATGCAACAACACACATACCATCTCTTTAATGAACATGGGAATGGTTAAGTTCTAGTGTGCAATGCAATGCAATGCAAAAAGTGCATAACCTATATGTTATTCTTCAGTGCACAAAGTTAGATCGTTTGTGCAATGCAATGCAATGCAATGCAGTACAAGGCATTGCAAATCAATGCAATGCAATGCAATGCAACAACACACGTTATGTCTTTAATCAACATGGGAATGAGGTAGTTCTGGTGTGAGGTAGTTTGCATACAATGAAATGCAAAAAGTGCATAACCTATATGTTATTCTTGAGTGCACAACGTTACATCGCTAGTGCAATGCAATGCAATGCACCAACAAACGTTATCTCTTTAATGAACATGGGAATGATTTAGGTCTGGTGTGCAATGAAATGCAAAAAGTGCATAACCTATATGTTATTCTTTCGTGCACAAAGTTAGATCGTTAGTGCAATGCAATGCAATGCAGTGCAAAGCAAGCAATGCAATGCAATGCTATGCAATGCAATGCAATGCAGTGCAAAGCAAGCAATGCAATGCAATGCAAGGCTATGCAATGCAATGCAATGCAACAACACACATATCATCTCTATAATGAACTTGGGAATGATTTTGCTCTGGTGTGCAATGCAATGCGAAAAGAGCATAACCTATATGTTATTCTTCAGTGCACAACGTTAGATCGTTTGTGCAATGCAATGCAGTGCAAAGCAATGCAAAGCAAAGCAATGCAAAGCAATGCAAAGCAAAGCAAAGCAAAGCAAAGCAAAGCAAAGCAAAGCAAAGCAATGCAAAGCAATGCAATGCAATGCAATGCAAAGCAATGCAATGCAATGCAATGCAATGCAATGCAATGCAATGCAATACAATGCAATGCAACAACACACGTTATGTCTTTAATGAACATGGGAATGATTTAGTTCTGGTGTGCAATGCAATGCAATACGTGCATAATCTATATGTTATTCTTCAGTGCACAACGTTAGATCGTTAGTGCAATGCAATGCAATGCAATGCAGTGCAAAGCAATGCAACAACACACGTTATGTTTTTAATCAACATGGGAATGAGGTAGTTTTGGTGTGCAATGCAATGCAAAAAGTGCATAACATATGTTATTCTTCAGTGCACAACGTTAGATCGTTAGTGCAATGCAATGCAGTGCAAAGCAATGCAGTGCAAAGCAATGCAATGCTGTGCAATGCAATGCAATGCAATGCAGAGCAATGCAGAGCAATGCAGAGCAATGCAGAGCAATGCAGAGCAATGCAAAGCAATGCAAAGGAATGCAAAGCAATGCAAATAAATATAGTGCAATACAATGCAATGAAAAACACTCGTTATGTCTTTAATCAACATGGGAATGAGGTAGTTCTGGTGTGCAATGCAATGCGAAAAGTGCATAACCTATATGTTATTCTTCAGTGCACAACGTTAGATCGTTAGCAAAAAGTGCACCAACAAACGTTGTCTCTTTAATGAACATGGGAATGATTTAGGTCTGGTGTGCAATGCAATGAAATGCAAAAAGTGCATAACCTATATGTTATTCTTTAGTGCACAAAGTTAGATCGTTAGTGCAATGCAATGCAATGCAATGCAATTCAATGCAATGCAATGCAATGCAATGCAATGCAATGCAACAACACACATATCATCTCTATATTATGAACTTGGGAATGATTTTGTTCTGGTGTGCAATGCAATGCGCAAAGAGCATAACCTATATCTTATTCTTCAGTGCACAACGTTAGATCGTTAGTGCAATGCAATGCAGTGCAAAGCAATGCAAATCAATGCAATGCAATACAATGCAATGCAACAACACACGTTATGTCTTTAATGAACATGGGAATGATTTAGTTCTGGTGTGCAATGCAATGCAAAAAGTGCATAACCTATATGTTATTCTTCAGTGCACAACGTTAGAGCGTTAGTGTAATGCAATGCAATGCAGTGCAAAGCAATGCAAATCAATATAGTGCAATACAATGCAATGCAACAACACACGTTATGTCTTTAATCAACATGGGAATTAAGTAGTTCTGGTGTGCAATGCAATGCAAAAAGTGCATAACATATGTTATTCTTCAGTGCACAACGTTAGATCGTTAGCAAAAAGTGCACCAACAAACGTTGTCTCTTTAATGAACATGGGAATGATTTAGGTCTGGTGTGCAATGCAATGAAATGCAAAAAGTGCATAACCTATATGTTATTCTTTAGTGCACAAAGTTAGATCGTTAGTGCAATGCAATGCAATGCAATGCAATGCAATGCAATGCAATGCAATGCAATTAATGCAATGCAACAACACACATATCATCTCTATAATGAACTTGGGAATGATTTTGTTCTGGTGTGCAATGCAATGCGCAAAGAGCATAACCTATATGTTATTCTTCAGTGCACAACGTTAGATCGTTAGTGCAATGCAATGCAGTGCAAAGCAATGCAAAGCAATGCAATGCAATACAATGCAATGCAACAACACACGTTATGTCTTTAATGAACATGGGAATGATTTAGTTCTGGTGTGCAATGCAATGCAAAAAGTGCATAACCTATATGTTATTCTTCAGTGCACAACGTTAGAGCGTTAGTGTAATGCAATGCAATGCAGTGCAAAGCAATGCAAATCAATATAGTGCAATACAATGCAATGCAACAACACACCTTATGTCTTTAATCAACATGGGAATGAAGTAGTTCTGGTGTGCAATGCAATGCAAAAAGTGCATAACCTATATGTTATTCTTCAGTGCACAACGTTAGATCTTTAGTGCAATGCAATGCAGTGCAAAGCAATGCAAATGAATGTAATGCAACGCAAAACATTGCATTGCAATACATTGCAATGCAATGCAATACAATGCAATGCAATACAATGCAATGCAACAACACACGTTATGTCTTTAATGAACATTGGAATGATTTAGTTCTGGTATGCAATGCACTGCAATGCAAAAAGTGCATGACCTATATGTTATTCTTCAGTGCACAACGTTAGATCGTTAGTGCAATGCAATGCAAAGCAATGCAATGCAGTGCAAAGCAATGCAATGCAGTGCACAGCAATGCAAATCAATGCAATGCAATGCAATGCACCAACAAACGTTATCTCTTTTATGAACATGGGAATGATTTAGTTCTGGTGTGCAGTGCAATGCAATGCAAAAAGTGCATAACCTATATATTATTCTTCAGTGCACAACGTTAGATCGTTAGTGCAATGCAATGTAATGCAACAACAAACGTTATGTCTTTAATCAACATGGGAATGAGGTAGTTCAGTTGTACAATGCAATGCAAAAAGTGCATAACCTATATGTTATTCTTCAGTGCACAACGTTAGATCGTTAGTGCAATGCAATGCAATGCAAAGCAATGCAATGCATCAACACACATATCATCTCTATAATGAACATGGGAATGATTTAGTTCTGGTGTGCAATGCAATGCGAAATATGCATAACCTATAAGTTATTCTTCAGTGCACAACGTTAGATCGTTTGTGTAATGCAATTGCAACAACACATATGTTATCTCTTTAATGAACATGGGAATGAGTTAGTTCTGGTGTGCAATGCAATGCAAGAAGTGTTGCCTATGTTATTCTTTAATGCACAACGTTAGATCGTGTGTGCAATTCAATGCAATGCAACAACACACGTTATCTTTGTAATGAACATGGGATCGAGTAGTTCTGTTGTGCAATGCAATGCAAGTAGTGCACAGACTATATGTTATTCTTCAATGCACAACGTTAGACAGTTTGTGCAAAGCAACAACACATATGTTATCTCTCTAATGAACATGGCATTGAGTTAGTTTTGGTGTGCAATGCAATGCAATGCACGAAGTGCATAACCTATGTTTCTTTAATGATGCTCAACGTTAGATCGTTTGTGCAAAGCACATAATGTTATAAGAATGAGCTATACATAGCTTTTGACCTGCTGAACATATTTCTGGCCAAAGAGTCCTTAAAGATGTTATATCATCCTGACAAAGGTCCAAATTTGACACTGAATTTTTTTCTGTCCAAGGAGTACTCGAAACTTACCTTACTTTATACTCGTTGACTTTTTCTGATGTTACGTCAGCCATAAAGAAGTTCATATTTGACCCAAGGAACATATTTTTGGCCAAAGAGTCCTAGATCTTGGGCTTTCTATTCTTATAGTCCAACTCCTTCTGATGCTTCATAAGCCATATTGATGTCCATATCTGACCTTTTGAACTTATTTCTGACCAAAGTGTCCTCAAAATTTTTCAAACTATATAAAGTTATAGTCTCCTTCTGATGATAAATCAGCTATACAGAGGTCCCCTTTTGACCTACTGAAAATATTTCTGGCCAAAGAGTCCTAAAAGATTAACACTATACATTCAGACTGATATCTTCGGATGTTGTATCATCCTGACAAAAGTCCATATTTGACCTACCGAATTTTTTTCTGGCCATGGAGTGAGTACTCGAAACTTGATCTTTCCATATATACTTGTTGACTCTTTCTGATGTTACGTCAGACATACAGAATTCCATATTTGACCCAAGGAACATATTTCTGGCCAAAGAGACCTCTATCTTGGGCTTTCTATACATACTCATAGACTCCTTCTGATGCTTCATAAGCCATATAGATATCCATATCTATCCTTTTGAACTTATTTCTTGTCAAAGTGTCCTAAAAAAAATTCAAACTATATAAAGTTATAGACTCCTTTTGATGATAAATCAGCTATACAGAGGGCCCCTTTTGACCTCCTGAACATATTTCTGACCAAAGAGTCCTTGATCTATGGGCTTTCTATACATACTCATAGACTCCTTCTGATGCTTCATAAGCCATATAGATGTCCATATCTGACCTTTTGAACTTACTTGTGGTCAAAGTGTCCTAAAATTTTTTCAAACTATAAAAAGTTATAGACTCCTTTTGATGATAAATCAACAGAGGTCCCCTTTTGACATCCTAAACATATTTTTGGCCAAAGAGTCCTTGATCTTCGGCTTTCTATACATACTCATAGACTCCTTCTGATGCTTCATAAGCCATATAGATGTCCATATCTGACCTTTTGAACTTATTTGTGGTCAAAGTGTCCTCAAAATTTTTCAAACTATATAAAGTTATAGACTCCTTTTGATGATAAATCAGCTATACAGAGGTCCCCTTTTGACATCCTAAACATATTTCTGGCCAAAGAGTCCTTGATCTTGGGGCTTTCTATACATACTCATAGACTCCTTCTGATGCTTCATAAGCCATATAGATGTCCATATCTGACCTTTTGAACTTATTTGTGGTCAAAGTGTCCTAAAATTTTTCAAACCATATATAGTTATAGACTCCTTTTAAAGATAAATCAGCTATACAGAGGGCCCCTTTTGACCTACTGAACGTATTTCTGGCCAAAGAGCCCTCGATCTTGCGTTTTCGATACATACTCATAGACTTCTTCTGATGCTTCATAAGCCATATAGATGTCCATATCTGACCTTTTGAACTTTGTGGTCAAAGTGTCCTCAAAAGTTTTCAAACTATATAAAGTTAAAGACTCCTTTTGATGATAAATCAGCTATACAGAGGTCCCCTTTTAACCTCCAGAACATATTTCTGGCCAAAGAGTCCTCGATCTTGGGCTTTCTATATATACTAATAGACTGCTTCTGATGCTTCATAAGCCATATAGATTTCCATATCTGACCTTTTGAACTTGTTTGTGGTCAAAGTGTCCTAAAAAAAATTCAAACTATGTAAGTTATAGAATCCTTTTGATGATAAATCAGCTATACAGAGGTCCCATTTTGACCTCCTGAACATATTTCTGGCCAAAGAGTCCTTGATCTTGGGCTTTCTATACATACTCATAGACGCCTTCTGATGCTTCATAAGCCATATAGATGTCCATATCTGACCTTTTGAACTTATTTGTGGTCAAAGTGTCCTAACATTTTTTCAAACTATAGTAAGTTATAGACTCCTTTTGATGATAAATCAGCTATACAGAGGTCCCATTTTGACCTCCTGAACATATTTCTGGCCAAAGAGTCCTCGATCTTATGCTTTCTATACATACTCATAGACTCCTTCTGATGCCTCATAAGCCATATAGATGTCCATATCTGACCTTTTGAACTTATTTGTGGTCAAAGTATCCTAAAAAAAATTCAAACTATATAAAGTTATAGACTCCTTTTGATGATAAGTCAGCTATACAGAGGTCCCCTTTTGACCTCCTGAACATGTTTCTGGCCAAAGAGTCCTCGATCTTGGGATTTCTATACATACTCATAGACTCCTTCTGGTGCTTCATAAGCCATATAGATGTCTATATCTGACCTTTTTAACTTATTTGTGGTCAAAGTGTCCTATAAAAAAATTCAAACTATATAAAGTTATAGACTCCTTTTGATGATAAATCAGCTATACAGAGGTCCCCTTTTGACCTACTGAACATATTTCTGGCCAAAGAGTCCTTGATCTTGGGGCTTTCTATACATACTCATAGACTCCTTCTGATGCTTCATAAGCCATATAGATGTCCACATCTGAACTTTTGAACTTATTTGTGGTCAAAGTGTCCTATAAAAAAAATTCAAACTATATAAAGTTATAGACTTCTTTTGATGATAAATCAGCTATACAGAGGGCCCCTTTTGATCTACTGAACATATTTCTGGCCAAAGAGTCCTTGATCTTGGGGCTTTCTATACATACTCATAGACTCCTTCTGATGCTTCATAAGCCATATAGATGTCCACATCTGACCTTTTGAACTTATTTGTGGTCAAAGTGTCCTATAAAAAAAATTCAAACTATATAAAGTTATAGACTTCTTTTGATGATAAATCAGCTATACAGAGGTCCCCTTTTGACCTCCTGTACATATTTCTGGCCAAAGAGTCCTCGATCTTGGGCTTTCTATACATACTCATAGACTCCTTCTGATGCTTCATAAGCCATATAGATGTCCATATCTGACCTTTTGAACTTATTTCTGGTCATCAAATTTTTTAAACTATATAAAGTTATAGACTCTTTCTGATGACAAATCAGCTATTCAGAGGTCCCCTTTTGACCTACTGAACATATTTCTGGCCAAAGAGTCCTCGATCTTATGCTTTCTGTACATACTCATAGACTCCTTCTGATGCCTCATAAGCCATATAGATGTCCATATCTGACCTTTTGAACTTATTTGTGGTCAAAGTGTCCTAACATTTTTTCAAACTATATAAAGTTATAGACTTCTTTTGATGATAAATCAGCTATACAGAGGGCCCCTTTTGATCTACTGAACATGTTTCTGGCCAAAGAGTCCTCAATCTTGGGCTTTCTATACATACTCATAGATTCCTCCTGATGCTTCATAAGCCATATAGATGTCTATATCTGACCTTTTGAACTTATCTTTGGTCAAAGTGTCCTCAAAATTTTTCAAACTATATAAAGTTATAGACTCCTTCTGATAATAAATCAGCTATACCAAGGTCACCTTTTGACCTTCTGAACATATTTCTGGCCAAAGAGTTCTTGAACATTATCTTGCTATACTACAGATTGACTTGTTGTGATGTTATATTAACCAGCCAGTAGTCTATTTTTGACCTTCTGAACATATTTCTGGCCAGAGACCGTGAACATCAACTCGCTATACATATAGACTGACTTCTCGTAATGTAAAATCAGGCAGACAGTAGTCCATATTTGACTGATTGAAAAAAAAAAATTGACCAAAGAGTTCTCTAAAGGATTTTGTCTATTATAAATGTATAGACTCAGCCATACAGAAGTCCATATTTGACCTTCTGAACATATTTCTGGCCAGAGACCTTGAACATTTATTTATATTTCTCCTACCATAAAGACTTCTCGTGATGTTATGTCAGCCAGACTGTAGCCATATTTGACTGATTTAACATGTTTTTGGCAAAAGAATCCTCAAAATGTTTTTTACTCTTAGAAACTCATAGACTCCTTCTGATGTTAAATCGGCCATACAGAAGTCCATATTTGACCCAAGGATGTATTTATGGCCATAGAGTTCTCGATCTTGACCTTTCTATACATACTCATAGACTCCTTCTAATGTTACATAAGCCATATAGATATCCATATCTGACCTTTTTAACTTATTTCTGGTCATCAAAAGTTTTTAAACTATATAAAGTTATAGACTCTTTCTGATGATAAATCAGCTATACAAAGGTCACCTTTTGACGTTTTGAACATATTTCTGGCCAAAGAGTTCTTGAACATTATCTTGCTTGAACTTTTGACTTTTGACTACAGATTGACTTGTTGTGATGTTATATTAACCAGCCAGTAGTCTATTTTTGACCTACTGAAAATATTTCTGGCCAGAGTCCGTGAACATTAACTCACTATACAATATAGACTGACTTCTTGCAATGCCAAACCAGGCAGGCAGTAGTCCATATTTGACCGATTGAAAAAAAATGTGACCAAAGAGTTCTCAAAAGGATTTTGTCTGTCATAATCTATAGACTCCTTCTGATGTCCGAAAATATTACTGGCCAAAGAGTCCTTAAAGATTAACACTATACATTCAGATTGATATCTTCGGATGTTATATCATCATGACAAAAGTCCATATTTGACATACTGAAATTTTTTCTGGTCAAAGAGTCTCAACTTGACCATTCTATATATACTCATTGACTCTTTCTGATTCTTCATTAGCTATATAGATGTCCATATCTGGCGAATTGAAAATATTTTTGGCAAAAAGGTCCTCACAAGTTAACTTACTAAATACTCATAGACTTCTTCTGATGATACATCACTTTAACAGGTATGTGACCCTCTGAATATATTTTTGGCCAAAGAATCATTGAACATTAACTCTCTATACATATTGACTCTTTTACTAGAAATATGTTCAGTAGGTAAATTATGGAGTACTCTCTGGCTGATGAAGCACTAAAAGGAGTCAATGAGCATGTATAGAAAGTTCAAGTACATAGACTCGTTGGCCAAAAAAAAAAAAAAAAAAAAAGTCATTATGGACAGTTGTCTGGCCGATGTACTATCTGAAGGAGTCTATAAGTGTGAATAGAAAGTTCAAGATCAAGGACTCTTCAGTCAGAAATATGTTCAACATGTTAAATCTGAACTACTTTATGGCTAAAGAAACAAAATAAGGCGTCACTGAGAATGTACAGAAAGTTCAAAATCGAGGACTCTTTTACCAGAAATATTTTCAGTAGGTCCATTATTGACTACTGTCTGGCTGATGAAACACTAAAAGGAGTCAATTAGCATGTACAAAATTTTCAAGTCAGAAATATGTTCAACGTGTCAAATCTGGACTTCTGTATGGCTAAGGAAACAAAATAAGGCATCACTGAGAATGTATAGAAAGTTCAAGATCGAGAACTCTTTTACTTCAATAGTCAATATCTACAATTGTCTGGCCGATGTACTATCTGAAAGAGTCTATAAGTATGAATAGAAAGTTCAAGATCGAGGAGTCTTCGGTCAGAAATATGTTCATTATGTCAAATCAGAACTACTGCATGGCTGATGAAACACCAGAAAGAGTCTATGAGTATGTTTAAAAGGTTCAAGATCGAGGACTCTTTTGCCAGAAATATGTTTAGTGGGTCAAATATGGACTGCTGTCTGGCTGATGAATCAGAAGTCAATGAAGATTGAGGAAGAAGATTATGAATAGAAAGTTCAAGTTCAAAGACTCTTCAGGTAGAAATATGTTCAGTGGGTCAATTATATGGAGTCACTGAGAATCTATAGAAAGTTCAAGACAGAGGACTCTTTTACTATAAATATGTTCAGAGGGTCAATTATGGACTATTGTCTGCTTGTGAAACATCAGAAGGAGTCAATGAGCCTATATAGAAAGTTCAAGTTCAAGACTCTTCGGGCAGCAATATGTTCAGTAGGTCAATTATGGACTAATGTCTGGCTGATGAAACACTAAAAGGAGTCAATTAGCATGTACAGAATGTTCAAGTTCATGGACTTGTTGGCCAGAAATATGTTTAATAATTAATATGGACAATTGTCTGTCCGATGTAACTTTCTGAAAGAGTCTATAAATATGAATAGAAAGTTCAAGATCAAAATCTCTTTGGTCAGAAATATGTTCAACATGTCAAATCTGGACTACTGTATGGCTGAAGAAACATCAGAAGTAAATGATTATGTATAGAAAGTTCAAGTTCATAGACTCTTCGGGCAGAAAAATGTTCAGTAGGTCAATTGTGGACAATTATCTGGCTGATGAAACATCAGAAGGAGTATGTATAGAAAGAATAAGATCAAGGTCTCTTTGGCCAGAAATATGTTCAATTGATCAAATTTTGAAATACTATATTGCTGTTGTAAAATCAGGAGTCATTATGTATTGAAAAATGTTCATAGACTCATTGGTCAGAAATAGGTTTAATAGGTCATATTGATACAATACAATACAATAATGTTTTGCTATTGTAACATCAGAAGGAGTCAATGTATAGAGAAATCAAGATTATAAACCCATCGCTCAGAAATGAGTTTAGTAGTCAATTATGGATCATTTTTTGGCTGAAGTACTATCTGAAAGCGTCTATGAGTACGTATAGAAAGATCAAGGACTCTTCCAGCCAGAAATATGTTCAATTGTCAAATATGGATAATAGCCTGGGTGATGAAAAATCAGAAGGAGATAGTAATTCTGTATAGATAATTAAAGTTCTAGGTCTCTTTGGCCAGATATATGTTCAATGGGTCAAATTTGGACTAACAATATGGTTGATTTAACATCAAAAGTAGTCGATGAGAATGAATATAAACAGACCTTTTGACGACTCTTTTGGCCAGAAATATGTTCTCTTGGTCAAATATGGACTACTGTATGGTGGATGTAAAATCAAAAATAGTCTAGGAGAAGGAACAGTAAGTTAAACTTTGATGATTCTTTTGCCAGAAATATGTTCAGTAGGTCAATAACTGACTTCTGTCTCAATGATGAAACATCAGAACAAGCCTATGATTATGTATAGAACGATCAAGATCGAGGACACTTTGGTTATAGAAATGTTCACTAGGTTAAATTTGAACCATACTGTATGGCTGATGAAACACCAGAAGGATTGTAAAAGCAATTAGTCTCATGTCTCATGTCTAGAAATATGTTCAAAATATAAAATTTGAACTACTGTTCAAATACACTGGATAGCAGATAATTAATTAACAAGTCTACAAGTATGTTTAGAAAGTTCAAGATCGAGGACTCTATGGTCAGAAATATATTCAATGGGTCAAGTATGGACATCTTTCAGGCTGATGAAACATCAGAAGCTGTCAATGAGCATGTACAGAAAGGTCAAGATCAGGGACTCTTTGACCAGAAATATATTAGTAGGTCAAATATGGACTTTTGTATGGCTAATGTATTATTAAGAGAAGTCAATAAGCAGAGAAAGTTAATGTTCAAAGACTCTTTGGCCAAAAATGTGTTCAGTAGTTCAAATAGGAACCTCTGTATGGCTGAATTAACATAATAAGAAACCCTTTGAGGACCATTTGACCAGAAATAAGTTCAGTAGGTCAAATATGGAATTATATATGTGGCTTATGAACCATCAGAAGGAGTCTAGGAGTGAGAATGCAAAGTTCAAGATTGAGGACTCTTTTTTATCAGAAGGAGTCTATAACTTTATATAGTTTGAAAAATTTTGAGGACACTTTGACCAGAAATAAGTTCAAAAGGATAGATATGGACATCTATATGGCTTATGAAGCATCAGAAGGAGTCTATGAGTATGTATAGAAAGCCCAAGATCGAGGACTCTTTGGCCAGAAATATGTTCAGGAGGTCAAAATGGGACCTCTGGATAGCTGATTTATCATCAAAAGGAGTCTATAACTTTCTATGGTTTGAAAAATTTTGAGGACACTTTGACCACAAATAAGTTCAAAAGGTCAGATATGGAAATCTATATGGCTTATGAAGCATCAGAAGGAGTCTATGAGTATGTATAGAAAGCCCAAGATCGAGGACTCTTTGGCCAGAAATATGTTCTGGAGGTCAAAAGGGGACCTCTGTATAGCTGATTTATCATCAAAAGGAGTCTATAACTTTATATAGTTTGAAAAAATGTTAGGACACTTTGACCACAAATAAGTTCAAAAGGTCAGATATGGAAATCTATATTGCTTATGAAGCATCAGAAGGCGTCTATGAGTATGTATAGAAAGCCCAAGATCGAGGACTCTTTGGCCAGAAATATGTTCTGGAGGTCAAAAGGGGACCTCTGTATAGCTGATTTATCATCAAAAGGAGTCTATAACTTTATATAGTTAGAAAAAATGTTAGGACACTTTGACCACAAATAAGTTCAAAAGGTCAGATATGGAAATCTATATGGCTTATGAAGCATCAGAAGGCGTCTATGAGTATGTATAGAAAGCCCAAGATCGAGGACTCTTTGGCCAGAAATATGTTCTGGAGGTCAAAAGGGGACCTCTGTATAGCTGATTTATCTTTAAAAGGAGTCTATAACTTTATATAGTTTGAAAAATTTTAGGACACTTTGACCACAAATAAGTTCAAAAGGTCAGATATGGACATCTATATGGCTTATGAAGCATCAGAAGGAGTCTATGGGTATGTATAGAAAGCCCAAGATCGAGGACTCTTTGGCCAGAAATATGTTCAGGAGGTCAAAGGGGGACCTCTGTATAGCTGATTTATCATCAAAAGGAGTCTATAACTTTATATAGTTTGAATTTTTTTAGGACACTTTGACCACAAATAAGTTCAAAATGTCAGATATGGAAATCTATATGGCTTATGAAGCATCAGAAGGAGTCTATGAGTATGTATAGAAAGCCCAAGATCGAGGACTTCTTTGGCCAGAAATATGTTCTGGAGGTCAAAAGGGGACCTCTGTATAGCTGATTTATCATCAAAAGCAGTCTTTAACTTTCTATAGTTTGAAAACTTTTGAGGACACTTTGACCACAGATAAGTTCAAAAGGTCAGATATGGACATCTATATGGCTTATGAAGCACCAGAAGGAGTCTATGAGTATGTATAGAAAGCCCAAGATCAAGGACTCTTTGGCCAGAAATATGTTCAGTAGGTCAGAAGGGGCCCTCTGTTTAGCTGATTTATCATCAAAAGGAGTCTATAACTTTCTATAGTTTGAAAAAATGTTAGGACACTTTGACCACAAATAAGTTCAAAAGGTCAGATATGGACATCTATATGGCTTATGAAGCATCAGAAGGAGTCTATGAGTATGTATAGAAAACGCAAGATTGAGGACTCTTTGGCAAAAAATATGTTCAGTAGGCCTAACATCTGTATAGCTGATTTATCATCAAAAGGAGTCTATAACTTACTATAGTTTGAAAAATGTTAGGACACTTTGACCACAAATAAGTTCAAAAGGTCAGATATGGAAATCTATATGGCTTATGAATCATCAGAAGGAGTCTATGAGTATGTATAGAAAGTCCAAGATCAAGGACTCTTTGGCCAGAAATATGATCTGGAGGTCAAATGGGGACCTCTGTATAGCTGATTTATCATCAAAAGAAGTCTATAACTTTATATAGTTTGAATTTTTTTTAGGACACTTTGACCACAAATAAGTTCAAAAGGTCAGATATGGACATCTATATGGCTTATGAAGCATCAGAAGGAGTCTATGAGTATGTATAGAAAGCCCAAGATCGAGGACTCTTTGGCCAGAAATATGTTCTGGAGGTCAAAAGGGGACCTCTGTATAGCTGATTTATCATCAAAAGGAGTCTATAACTTTATATAGTTTGAAAAAATGTTAGGACACTTTGACCACAAATAAGTTCAAAAGGTCAGATATGGAAATCTATATTGCTTATGAAGCATCAGAAGGCGTCTATGAGTATGTATAGAAAGCCCAAGATCGAGGACTCTTTGGCCAGAAATATGTTCAGGAGGTCAAAATGGGACCTCTGGATAGCTGATTTATCATCAAAAGGAGTCTATAACTTTCTATGGTTTGAAAAATTTTGAGGACACTTTGACCACAAATAAGTTCAAAAGGTCAGATATGGAAATCTATATGGCTTATGAAGCATCAGAAGGAGTCTATGAGTATGTATAGAAAGCCCAAGATCGAGGACTCTTTGGCCAGAAATATGTTCTGGAGGTCAAAAGGGGACCTCTGTATAGCTGATTTATCATCAAAAGGAGTCTATAACTTTATATAGTTAGAAAAAATGTTAGGACACTTTGACCACAAATAAGTTCAAAAGGTCAGATATGGAAATCTATATGGCTTATGAAGCATCAGAAGGCGTCTATGAGTATGTATAGAAAGCCCAAGATCGAGGACTCTTTGGCCAGAAATATGTTCTGGAGGTCAAAAGGGGACCTCTGTATAGCTGATTTATCTTTAAAAGGAGTCTATAACTTTATATAGTTTGAAAAATTTTAGGACACTTTGACCACAAATAAGTTCAAAAGGTCAGATATGGACATCTATATGGCTTATGAAGCATCAGAAGGAGTCTATGGGTATGTATAGAAAGCCCAAGATCGAGGACTCTTTGGCCAGAAATATGTTCAGGAGGTCAAAGGGGGACCTCTGTATAGCTGATTTATCATCAAAAGGAGTCTATAACTTTATATAGTTTGAATTTTTTTAGGACACTTTGACCACAAATAAGTTCAAAATGTCAGATATGGAAATCTATATGGCTTATGAAGCATCAGAAGGAGTCTATGAGTATGTATAGAAAGCCCAAGATCGAGGACTTCTTTGGCCAGAAATATGTTCTGGAGGTCAAAAGGGGACCTCTGTATAGCTGATTTATCATCAAAAGCAGTCTTTAACTTTCTATAGTTTGAAAACTTTTGAGGACACTTTGACCACAGATAAGTTCAAAAGGTCAGATATGGACATCTATATGGCTTATGAAGCACCAGAAGGAGTCTATGAGTATGTATAGAAAGCCCAAGATCAAGGACTCTTTGGCCAGAAATATGTTCAGTAGGTCAGAAGGGGCCCTCTGTTTAGCTGATTTATCATCAAAAGGAGTCTATAACTTTCTATGGTTTGAAAAATTTTGAGGACACTTTGACCACAAATAAGTTCAAAAGGTCAGATATGGAAATCTATATGGCTTATGAAGCATCAGAAGGCGTCTATGAGTATGTATAGAAAGCCCAAGATCGAGGACTCTTTGGCCAGAAATATGTTCAGGAGGTCAAAATGGGACCTCTGGATAGCTGATTTATCATCAAAAGGAGTCTATAACTTTCTATGGTTTGAAAAATTTTGAGGACACTTTGACCACAAATAAGTTCAAAAGGTCAGATATGGAAATCTATATGGCTTATGAAGCATCAGAAGGAGTCTATGAGTATGTATAGAAAGCCCAAGATCGAGGACTCTTTGGCCAGAAATATGTTCTGGAGGTCAAAAGGGGACCTCTGTATAGCTGATTTATCATCAAAAGGAGTCTATAACTTTATATAGTTAGAAAAAATGTTAGGACACTTTGACCACAAATAAGTTCAAAAGGTCAGATATGGAAATCTATATGGCTTATGAAGCATCAGAAGGCGTCTATGAGTATGTATAGAAAGCCCAAGATCGAGGACTCTTTGGCCAGAAATATGTTCTGGAGGTCAAAAGGGGACCTCTGTATAGCTGATTATCTTTAAAAGGAGTCTATAACTTTATATAGTTTGAAAAATTTTAGGACACTTTGACCACAAATAAGTTCAAAAGGTCAGATATGGACATCTATATGGCTTATGAAGCATCAGAAGGAGTCTATGGGTATGTATAGAAAGCCCAAGATCGAGGACTCTTTGGCCAGAAATATGTTCAGGAGGTCAAAGGGGGACCTCTGTATAGCTGATTTATCATCAAAAGGAGTCTATAACTTTATATAGTTTGAATTTTTTTAGGACACTTTGACCACAAATAAGTTCAAAATGTCAGATATGGAAATCTATATGGCTTATGAAGCATCAGAAGGAGTCTATGAGTATGTATAGAAAGCCCAAGATCGAGGACTTCTTTGGCCAGAAATATGTTCTGGAGGTCAAAAGGGGACCTCTGTATAGCTGATTTATCATCAAAAGCAGTCTTTAACTTTCTATAGTTTGAAAACTTTTGAGGACACTTTGACCACAGATAAGTTCAAAAGGTCAGATATGGACATCTATATGGCTTATGAAGCACCAGAAGGAGTCTATGAGTATGTATAGAAAGCCCAAGATCAAGGACTCTTTGGCCAGAAATATGTTCAGTAGGTCAGAAGGGGCCCTCTGTTTAGCTGATTTATCATCAAAAGGAGTCTATAACTTTCTATAGTTTGAAAAAATGTTAGGACACTTTGACCACAAATAAGTTCAAAAGGTCAGATATGGACATCTATATGGCTTATGAAGCATCAGAAGGAGTCTATGAGTATGTATAGAAAACGCAAGATTGAGGACTCTTTGGCAAAAAATATGTTCAGTAGGCCTAACATCTGTATAGCTGATTTATCATCAAAAGGA
This sequence comes from Rutilus rutilus, assembly GCF_951802725.1. Classification (NCBI taxonomy): domain Eukaryota; kingdom Metazoa; phylum Chordata; class Actinopteri; order Cypriniformes; family Leuciscidae; genus Rutilus; species Rutilus rutilus. Next base: position 8,062,178 of record NC_140226.1, on the reverse strand, counting down.
GTCTATAACTTACTATAGTTTGAAAAATGTTAGGACACTTTGACCACAAATAAGTTCAAAAGGTCAGATATGGAAATCTATATGGCTTATGAAGCATCAGAAGGAGTCTATGAGTATGTATAGAAAGCCCAAGATCGAGGACTCTTTGGCCAGAAATATGTTCTGGAGGTCAAAAGGGGACCTCTGTATAGCTGATTTATCATCAAAAGGAGTCTATAACTTTATATAGTTTGAAAAAATGTTAGGACACTTTGACCACAAATAAGTTCAAAAGGTCAGATATAGAAATCTATATTGCTTATGAAGCATCAGAAGGCGTCTATGAGTATGTATAGAAAGCCCAAGATCGAGGACTCTTTGGCCAGAAATATGTTCTGGAGGTCAAAAGGGGAACTCTGTATAGCTGATTTATCAACAAAAGGAGTCTATAACTTTCTATAGTTTGAAAAATTTTGAGGACACTTTGACCACAATTAAGTTCAAAAGGTCAGATATGGACATCTATATGGCTTATGAAGCATCAGAAGGAGTCTATGAGTATGTATCGAAAACGCAAGATCGAGGACTCTTTGGCCAGAAATACGTTCAGTAGGTCAAAAGGGGCCCTCTGTATAGCTGATTTATCTTTAAAAGGAGTCTATAACTATTATGGTTTGAAAAATTTTAGGACACTTTGACCACAAATAAGTTCAAAAGGTCAGATATGGACATCTATATGGCTTATGAAGCATCAGAAGGAGTCTATGAGTATGTATAGAAAGTCCAAGATCAAGGACTCTTTGGCCAGAAATATGATCTGGAGGTCAAATGGGGACCTCTGTATAGCTGATTTATCATCAAAAGAAGTCTATAACTTTATATAGTTTGAATTTTTTTTAGGACACTTTGACCACAAATAAGTTCAAAAGGTCAGATATGGACATCTATATGGCTTATGAAGCATCAGAAGGAGTCTATGAGTATGTATAGAAAGCCCAAGATCGAGGACTCTTTGGCCAGAAATATGTTCAGGAGGTCAAAATGGGACCTCTGGATAGCTGATTTATCATCAAAAGGAGTCTATAACTTTCTATGGTTTGAAAAATTTTGAGGACACTTTGACCACAAATAAGTTCAAAAGGTCAGATATGGAAATCTATACGGCTTATGAAGCATCAGAAGGAGTCTATGAGTATGTATAGAAAGCCCAAGATCGAGGACTCTTTGGCCAGAAATATGTTCTGGAGGTCAAAAGGGGACCTCTGTATAGCTGATTTATCATCAAAAGGAGTCTATAACTTTATATAGTTTGAAAAAATGTTAGGACACTTTGACCACAAATAAGTTCAAAAGGTCAGATATGGAAATCTATATTGCTTATGAAGCATCAGAAGGCGTCTATGAGTATGTATAGAAAGCCCAAGATCGAGGACTCTTTGGCCAGAAATATGTTCTGGAGGTCAAAAGGGGACCTCTGTATAGCTGATTTATCATCAAAAGGAGTCTATAACTTTATATAGTTAGAAAAAATGTTAGGACACTTTGACCACAAATAAGTTCAAAAGGTCAGATATGGAAATCTATATGGCTTATGAAGCATCAGAAGGCGTCTATGAGTATTTATAGAAAGCCCAAGATCGAGGACTCTTTGGCCAGAAATATGTTCTGGAGGTCAAAAGGGGACCTCTGTATAGCTGATTTATCTTTAAAAGGAGTCTATAAATTTATATAGTTTGAAAAATTTTAGGACACTTTGACCACAAATAAGTTCAAAAGGTCAGATATGGACATCTATATGGCTTATGAAGCATCAGAAGGAGTCTATGGGTATGTATAGAAAGCCCAAGATCGAGGACTCTTTGGCCAGAAATATGTTCAGGAGGTCAAAGGGGGACCTCTGTATAGCTGATTTATCATCAAAAGGAGTCTATAACTTTATATAGTTTGAATTTTTTTAGGACACTTTGACCACAAATAAGTTCAAAAGGTCAGATATGGACATCTATATGGCTTATGAAGCATCAGAAGGAGTCTATGAGTATGTATAGAAAGCCCAAGATCAAGGACTCTTTGGCCAGAAATATGTTCTGGAGGTCAGAAGGGGCCCTCTGTTTAGCTGATTTATCATCAAAAGGAGTCTATAACTATCTATAGTTTGAAAAAATGTTAGGACACTTTGACCACAAATAAGTTCAAAAGGTCAGATATGGACATCTATATGGCTTATGAAGCATCAGAAGGAGTCTATGAGTATGTATAGAAAATGCAAGATTGAGGACTCTTTGGCAAAAAATATGTTCAGTAGGCCTAACATCTGTATAGCTGATTTATCATCAAAAGGAGTCTATAACTTACTATAGTTTGAAAAATGTTAGGACACTTTGACCACAAATAAGTTCAAAAGGTCAGATATGGAAATCTATATGGCTTATGAATCATCAGAAGGAGTCTATGAGTATGTATAGAAAGCCGAAGATCGAGGACTCTTTGGCCAGAAATATGTTCAAGAGGTCAAAAGGGGACCTCTGTATAGCTGATTTATCAACAAAAGGAGTCTATAACTTTCTATAGTTTGAAAAATTTTGAGGACACTTTGACCACAAATAAGTTCAAAAGGTCAGATATGGACATCTATATGGCTTATGAAGCATCAGAAGGAGTCTATGAGTATGTATCGAAAATGCAAGATCGAGGACTCTTTGGCCAGAAATACGTTCAGTAGGTCAAAAGGGGCCCTCTGTATAGCTGATTTATCTTTAAAAGGAGACTATAACTATTATGGTTTGAAAAATTTTAGGACACTTTGACCACAAATAAGTTCAAAAGGTCAGATATGGACATCTATATGGCTTATGAAGCATCAGAAGGAGTCTATGAGTATGTATAGAAAGCCCAAGATCAAGGACTCTTTGGCCAGAAATATGTTCTGGAGGTCAAATGGGGACCTCTGTATAGCTGATTTATCATCAAAAGAAGTCTATAACTTTATCTAGTTTGAATTTTTTTTAGGACACTTTGACCACAAATAAGTTCAAAAGGTCAGATATGGACATCTATACGGCTTATGAAGCATCAGAAGGAGTCTATGAGTATGTATAGAAAGCCCAAGATCAAGGACTCTTTGGCCAGAAATATGTTCTGGAGGTCAAATGGGGACCTCTGAATAGCTGATTTATCATCAAAAGAAGTCTATAACTTTATATAGTTTGAAATTTTTTTAGGACACTTTGACCACAAATAAGTTCAAAAGGTCAGATATGGACATCTACATGGCTTATGAGGCATCAGAAGGAGTCTATGAGTATGTATAGAAAGCCCAAGATTAAGGACTGTTTGGCCAGAAATATGTTTAGGAGGTCAAAAGTTGACCTCTGTATAGCTGATTTATCATCAAAAGGAGACTATAACTTTCTATAGTTTGAAAAATTTTGAGGACACTTTGACCACAAATAAGTTCAAAAGGTCAGATATGGAAATCTATATCTTATGAAGCACCAGAAGGAGTCTATGAGTATGTATAGAAAGCCCAAGATCGAGGACTCTTTGGCCAGAAATATGTTCAGGAGGTCAAAAGGGGACCTCTGTATAGCTGACTTATCATCAAAAGGAGTCTATAACTTTATATAGTTTTAATTTTTTTTAGGACACTTTGACCACAAATAAGTTCAAAAGGTCAGATATGAACATCTATATGGCTTATGAAGCATCAGAAGAAGTCTATGAGTATGTATCGAAAACGCAAGATCGAAGGCTCTTTGGCCAGAAATACGTTCAGTAGGTCAAAAGGGGCCCTCTGTATAGCTGATTTATCTTTAAAAGGAGTCTATAACTATATATGGTTTGAAAAATTTTAGGACACTTTAACCACAAATAAGTTCAAAAGGTCAGATATGGACATCTATATGGCTTATGAAGCATCAGAAGGAGTCTATGAGTATGTATAGAAAGCCCAAGATCAAGGACTCTTTGGCCAGAAATATGTTTAAGATGTCAAAAGGGGACCTCTAGCTGATTTATCATCAAAAGGAGTCTATAACTTTTTATAGTTTGAAAAATTTTGAGGACACTTTGACCACAAATAAGTTCAAAAGGTCAGATATGGACATCTATATGGCTTATGAATCATCAGAAGGAGTCTATGAGTATGTATAGAAAGCCCAAGATCGTGGACTCTTTGGCCAGAAATATGTTCAAGAGGTCAAAAGGGGACCTCTGTATAGCTGATTTATCAACAAAAGGAGTCTATAACTTTCTATAGTTTGAAAAATTTTGAGGACACTTCGACCACAAATAAGTTCAAAAGGTCAGATATGGACATCTATATGGCTTATGAAGCATCAGAAGGAGTCTATGAGTATGTATCGAAAACGCAAGATCGAGGACTCTTTGGCCAGAAATACGTTCAGTAGGTCAAAAGGGGCCCTCTGTATAGCTGATTTATCTTTAAAAGGAGTCTATAACTATTATGGTTTGAAAAATTTTAGGACACTTTGACCACAAATAAGTTCAAAAGGTCAGATATGGACATCTCTATGGCTTATGAAGCATCAGAAGGAGTCTATGAGTATGTATAGAAAGCCCAAGATCAAGGACTCTTTGGCCAGAAATATGTTCTGGAGGTCAAATGGTGACCTCTGTATAGCTGACTTATCATCAAAAGGAGTCTATAACTTTATATAGTTTGAATTTTTTTTAGGACACTTTCACCACAAATAAGTTCAAAAGGTCAGATATGGACATCTATATGGCTTATGAAGTATCAGAAGGAATCTATGAGTATGTATAGAAAGCCCAAGATCGATGACTCTTTGGCCAGAAATATGTTCAGGAGGTCAAAAGGGGACCTCTGTATAGCTGACTTATCATCAAAAGGAGTCTATAACTTTATATAGTTTTAATTTTTTTTAGGACACTTTGACCACAAATAAGTTCAAAAGGTCAGATATGAACATCTATATGGCTTATGAAGCATCAGAAGAAGTCTATGAGTATGTATCGAAAAACGCAAGATCGAAGGCTCTTTGGCCAGAAATACGTTCAGTAGGTCAAAAGGGGCCCTCTGTATAGCTGATTTATCTTTAAAAGGAGTCTATAACTTTATATAGTTTGAATTTTTTTTAGGACACTTTCACCACAAATAAGTTCAAAAGGTCAGATATGGACATCTATATGGCTTATGAAGTATCAGAAGGAATCTATGAGTATGTATAGAAAGCCCCAAGATCAAGGACTGTTTGGCCAGAAATATGTTTAGGAGGTCAAAAGTTGACCTCTGTATAGCTCATTTATCATCAAAAGGAGTCTATAACTTTCTATAGTTTGAAAAAATGTTAGGACACTTTCACCACAAATAAGTTCAAAAGGTCAGATATGGACATCTATATGGCTTATGAAGCATCAGAAGGAGTCTATGAGTATGTATAGAAAGCCCATAGATCAAGGTCTCTTTGGTCAGAAATATGTTCAGGAGGTCAAAAGGACCTGTATAGCTGATTTATAATCAAAAGGAGTCTATAACTCTATATAGTTTGAATTTTTTTTAGGACACTTTGACAAGAAATAAGTTCAAAAGGATAGATATGGATATCTATATGGCTTATGAAGCATCAGAAGGAGTCTATGAGTATGTATAGAAAGCCCAAGATAGAGGTCTCTTTGGCCAGAAATATGTTCCTTGGGTCAAATATGGAATTCTGTATGTCTGACGTAACATCAGAAAGAGTCAACAAGTATATATGGAAACATCAAGTTTTGAGTACTCACTCCATGGCCAGAAAAAAATTCGGTAGGTCAAATATGGACTTTTGTCAGGATGATGTAACATCCGAAGATATCAGTCTGCATGTATAGTGTTAATCTTTTAGGACTCTTTGGCCAGAAATATTTTCAGTAGGTCAAAAGGGGACCTCTGTATAGCTGATTTATCATCAGAAGGAGACTATAAATTTATATAGTTTGAAAAATTTTGAGGACACTTTGGTCAGAAATAAGTTCAAAAGGTCAGATATGGACATCTATATGGCTTATGAAGCATCAGAAGGAGTTGGACTATATGAATAGAAAGCCCAAGATCGAGGACTCTTTGGCCAAAAATATGTTCCTTGGGTCAAATATGAACTTCTTTATGGTGACGTAACATCATAAAAAGTCAACGAGTATAAAGTAAGGTCAAGTTTCGAGTACTCCTTGGACAGAAAAAAATTCAGTGTCAAATTTGGACCTTTGTCAGGATGATATAACATCTTTAAGGACTCTTTGGCCAGAAATATGTTCAGTAGGTCAAAAGCGTACCTATGTATATAGCTCATTCTTATAACATTATGTGCTTTGCACAAATGATCTAACGTTGAGCATCATTAAAGAAACATAGGTTATGCACTTCGTGCATTGCATTGCTTTGCACACCAAAACTAACTCAATGCCATGTTCATTAGAGAGATAACATATGTGTTGTTGCTTTGCACAAACTGTCTAACAACGCACAACGCATTGAAGAATAACATATAGTCTGTGCACTACTTGCATTGAATTGCACAACAGAACTACTCGATCCTATGTTCATTACAAAGATAACGTGTGTTGTTGCATTGCATTGCATTGCATTGCACACACGATCTAACGTTGTGCATTAAAGAATAACATAGGCTATGCACTTCTTGCATTGCATTGCATTGCACACCAGAATTAACTCATTCCCATGTTCATTAAAGAGATAACATATGTGTTGTTGCAATTGCATTGCACAAACGATCTAACATTGTGCACTGAAGAATAACTTATAGGTTATGCATATTTCGCATTGCATTGCACACCAGAATTAAATCATTCCCATGTTCATTATAGAGATAACATATGTGTTGTTGCAATTGCATTGCACTAACGATCTAACGTTGTGCACTGAAGAATAACATATAGGTTATGCACTTTTTGTATTGCATTGTACAACTGAACTACCTCATTCCTATGTTGATTAAAGACATAACGTTTGTTGTTGCATTACATTGCATTGCACTAACGATCTAACGTTGTGCACTGAAGAATAACATATAGGTTATGCACTTTTTGCATTGCATTGCACTGCACACCAGAACTAAATCATTCCCATGTTCATAAAAGAGATAACGTTTGTTGGTGCATTGCATTGCATTGCATTGCATTGCATTGCATTGATTTGCATTGCTTTGCACTGCATTGCTTTGCACTGCATTGCATTGCTTTGCATTGCATTGCACTAACGATCTAATGTTGTGCACTGAAGAATAACATATAGGTCATGCACTTTTTGCATTGCATTGCATTGCATACCAGAACTGAATCATTCCAATGTTCATTAAAGTGTGTTGTTGCATTGCATTGTATTGTATTGCATTGCATTGCAATGTATTGCAATGCAATGTTTTGCATTGCATTACATTCATTTGCATTGCTTTGCACTGCATTGCATTGCACTAAAGATCTAACGCTGTGCACTGAAGAATAACATATAGGTTATGCTCTTTTCGCATTGCATTGCACACCAGAACAAAATCATTCCCAAGTTCAATATAGAGATGATATGTGTGTTGTTGCATTGCATTGCATTGCATTGCATTGCATTGCATTGCATTGCATTGAATTGCATTGCACTAACGATCTAACGTTGTGCACTGAAGAATAACATATGTTATGCACTTTTTGCATTGCATTGCACACCAGAACTACCTCATTCCTATGTTGATTAAAGACATAACGAGTGTTTTTCATTGCATTGTATTGCACTATATTGATTTGCATTGCTTTGCACTGCACTGCATTGCATTGCATTGCATTACACTAACGCTCTAACGTTGTGCACTGAAGAATAACATATATGTTATGCACTTTTTGCATTGCATTGCACACCAGAACTAAATCATTCCCATGTTCATTAAAGACATAACGTGTGTTGTTGCATTGCATTGTATTGCATTGCATTGATTTGCATTGCTTTGCATTACTTTGCACTGCATTGCATTGCACTAACGATTTAATGTTGTGCACTGAAGAATAACATATAGGTTATGCACTTTTCGCATTGCATTGCATTGCATACCAGAACTAAATCATTCCCATGTTCATTAAAGACATAACGTGTGTTGTTGCATTGCATTGTATTGCATTGCATTGCATTGCAATGTATTGCAATGCAATGTTTTGCGTTGCATTACATTGATTTGCATTGCTTTGCACTGCATTGCATTGCACTAAAGATCTAACGTTGTGCACTGAAGAATAACATATAGTATGCACTTTTCGCATTGCATTGCATTGAACACCAGAACTAAATCATTCCCATGTTCATTAAAGACATAACATCATTGCAATGAATTGCACTGCTTTGCATTGCTTTGCACTGCATTGCATTGCACTAACGTTCTAACGTTGTGCACTGAAGAATAACATATGTTATGCACTTTTTGCATTGCATTGCACACCAGAACTACCTCATTCCCATGTTCATTAAAAACATAACGTGTGTTGCTGCATTGCATTGTATTTGATTGCATTGATTTGCATTGCTTTGCACTGCATTGCACTGCATTGCACTGCATTGCACTGCATTGCACTGCATTGCACTGCATTGCACTGCATTGCACTGCATTGCATTGCACTAACGATCTGACGTTGTGCACTGAAGAATAACATAAAGGTTATGCACTTTTCGCATTGCATTGCACACCAGAACTACCTCATTCCCATGTTGATTAAAGACATAACGAGTGTTTTTCATTGCATTGTATTGCACTATATTGATTTGCATTGCTTTGCATTGCTTTGCATTGCTTTGCTTTGCATTGCTCTGCATTGCTCTGCATTGCTCTGCATTGCTCTGCATTGCTCTGCATTGCTCTGCATTGCTCTGCATTGCATTGCATTGCATTGCTTTGCTTTGCACTGCATTGCATTGCACTAACGATCTAACGTTGTGCACTGAAGAATAACATGTTATGCACTTTTTGCATTGCATTGCACACCAGAACTACCTCATTCCCATGTTCATTAAAAACATAACGTGTGTTGTTGCATTGCTTTGCACTGCATTGCATTGCATTGCATGGCATTGCATTGCACTAACGATCTAACGTTGTGCACTGAAGAATAACATATAGGTTATGCACGTATTGCATTCCATTGCACACCAGAACTAAATCATTCCCATGTTCATTAAAGTCATAACGTGTATTGTTGCATTGCATTGTATTGCATTGCTTTGCATTGCTTTGCATTGCTTTGCATTGCTTTGCATTGCTTTGCACTGCATTGCATTGCACAAACGATCTAACGTTGTGCACTGAAGAATAACATATAGGTTATGCTCTTTTCGCATTGCATTGCACACCAGAACAAAATCATTCCCAAGTTCATTATAGAGATGATATGTGTGTTGTTGCATTGCATTGCATTGCATTGCATTGCATTGCATTGCATTGCATTGCTTTGCACTGCATTGCATTGCATTGCATTGCACTAACGATCTAACTTTGTGCACGAAAGAATAACATATAGGTTATGCACTTTTTGCATTTCATTGGACACCAGACCTAAATCATTCCCATGTTCATTAAAGAGATAACGTTTGTTGGTGCATTGCATTGCATTGCACTAGCGATGTAACGTTATGCACTCAAGAATAACATATAGGTTATGCACTTTTTGCATTTCATTGCATTGCACACTAGAAATACCTCATTCCCATGTTGATTAAAGACATAACGTGTGTTGTTGCATTGCATTGCATTGCATTGATTTGCAATGCCTTGTACTGCATTGCATTGCATTGCATTGCACTAACGATCTAACTTTGTGCACTGAAGAATAACATAGGTTATGCACTTTTCGCATTGCATTGCATTGCATGCCAGACTACTAAATCATTCCCATGTTCATTAAGATAACGTGTGTTGTTGCAATTGCATTGCATTGCATTTTATTGCACAAACGATCTAACGTTGTGCACTGAAGAAAAACATATAGGTTATGCACTTTTTGCATTGCATTGCATTGCACATCAGAACTAAATCATTCCCATGTTCATTAAAGAGATAATGTTTGTTGTTGCCTTGCATTGCATTGCATTGCACAAACGATCTAACGTTTTGCTCTGAAGAATAACATATAGGTTATGCACTTTTCGCATTGCATTGCACACCAGAAATAAATCATTCCCATGTTCTTTAAAGAGATGATATGTGTGTTGTTGCATTGCATTGCACTAGCGATGTAACGTTGTGCACTGAAGAATAACATATAGGTTATGCACTTTTTGCATTGCATTGCATTGCACACTAGAACTTAACCATTCCCGTGTTCATTAAAGAGATGGTATGTGTGTTGTTGCATTGCATTGCACTAACGATCTAACGTTGTGCACTGAAGAATAACATATAGGTTATACACGTTTTGCATTGCATTGCACACTAGAACTTAACCATTCCCATGTTCATTAAAGAGATAACGTGTGCTGTTGCATTGCATTGCACTAAGGATCTAACGTTGTGCATTGAAGAATAACATATAGGCTATGCACTTCTTGCATTGCATTACACACCAGAAGTAACTCATTCCCAAACTACATTGCATTGCATTTCACACAAGATCAAACTTTGTGCATTGAAGAATAAGCTATGAGTGCATCACAAACATACAATAACTATCTCAACTATCTACATTCCACTGCATAAAATATCTAACTGATATAGTTAGATATAATAATAATACATTATTATTCAACGCTAATTCTTAGATCGTTTGTGCAATGCAACACTCATGTTATGTTTTCATTGCACATGAGGTATGTAGTTGTTTATTCTATGCATTGTAATGCAAGAGGTAAATGCAATAATTTCCCTTAAAAGAATAAATGAATAAGTTAGTTATTGTGCACTGCCAATGCACATATGTCATGTGTCAAATCAGGCCTACAGAGGTCCCTCTTGTCTTATATAACATCACAAGAAGTCAGTCTTGTATGTTTAGTAAGCCAGACAGTAGTCCATATTTGACTGATTGAACATATTTTTGGCAAAAGAGTCCTCAAAAGGTATTTTGTGTATATTATAAACTTATAGACTCCTTCTGATGTTAAATCAGCCATAGAGAGGTGCATATTTGACCTATTGAACTTATTTCTGGTCAAAGGGTCCTCAAAGGTTTTTAAACAAACTTATAGACTCCTTTTGATGTTACATCACCCATAAAAAAAAGTAAATTTTTGACCTACTAAACATATTTCTGCCAAGAGACCATGAAACTTAACTCACTATACGTACATATTGACTTCTCGTGATGTTAACTCAGGCAAGGGGTAGTCGATATTTGACCGATTGAACACATTTTTGGCCAAAGAGGCCTCGAAATGTTTTTTTTTTTTACTCTTATAAATTTATAGACTCCTTCTGATGTTAAATCAGCCATATTTCAACTACTGGGAAAAAGAGTACTCGATCTTGAACTTTCTGTACATACTCTAGACATCTTCTGATGCTTCATAAGCCATTTAGAAGTCCATATCTGACCTGTTAAACTTATTTCTGGTCAATGGGTCCTAAAAGGTTTTAAATATATATAATCTTATATAATATATAATACTTAAGCTATATAATCTTATAGACTAATTCTGATGTTAAATCAGCCATACAGAGGTCACTTTTTTTACCTACTAAACATAATTCGGGCCAAAGAGTACTCAAACTTGAGCTTTCCTTGATCTTGGGCTTTCTATACATACTCATAGACTCCTTCTGGTGCTTCATAAGCCATATAGATGTCCATATCTGACCTTTTGAACTTATTTGTGGTCAAAGTGTCCTCAAAAGTTTTCAAACTATAGAAAGTTAAAGACTGCTTTTGATTATAAATCAGCTATACAGAGGTCCCCTTTTGAACTACTGAGAAATATTTCTGACCAAAGAGTCCTCGATCTTATGCTTTCTATACATACTCATAGACTCCTTCTGATGCCTCATAAGCCATATAGATGTCCATATCTGACCTTTTGAATTTATTTGTGGTCAAAGTATCCTAAAAAAAATTCAAACTATATAAAGTTATAGACTCCTTTTGATGATAAGTCAGCTATACAGAGGTCCCCTTTTGACCTCCTGAACATGTTTCTGGCCAAAGAGTCCTCGATCTTGGGATTTCTATACATACTCATAGACTCCTTCTGGTGCTTCATAAGCCATATAGATGTCCATATCTGACCTTTTGAACTTATTTGTGGTCAAAGAGTCCTATGAAAAAAATTCAAACTATATAAAGTTATAGACTCCTTTTGATGATAAATCAGCTATACAGAGTTCCCCTTTTGACCTACTGGCCAAAGAGTCCTTGATCTTGGGGCTTTCTATACATACTCATAGACTCCTTCTGATGCTTCATAAGCCATATAGATGTCCATATCTGACCTTTTGAACTTATTTGTGGTCAAAGTGTCCTAAAAAAAATTTCAAACTATATAAAGTTATAGACTCCTTTTGATGATAAATCAGCTATACAGAGGTCCCCTTTTGAACTACTGAACATATTTCTGGCCAAAGAGTCCTCGATCTTATGCTTTCTATACATACTCATAGACTCCTTCTGATGCCTCATAAGCCATATAGATGTCCATATCTGACCTTTTGAACTTATTTGTGGTCAAAGTATCCTAACAAAAATTCAAACTATATAAAGTTATAGACTCCTTTTGATGATAAGTCAGCTATACAGAGGTCCCCTATTGACCTCCTGAACATGTTTCTGGCCAAAGAGTCCTCGATCTTGGGATTTCTATACATACTCATAGACTCCTTCTGGTGCTTCATAAGCCATATAGATGTCTATATCTGACCTTTTGAACTTATTTGTGGTCAAAGTGTCCTAAAAAAAATTCAAACTATATAAAGTTATAGACTCCTTTTGATGATAAGTCAGCTACACAGAGGTCCCCTTTTGACCTCCTGAACATATTTCTGACCAAAGAGTCCTCGATCTTGGGCTTTCTATACATACTCATAGACTCCTGGTGCTTCATAAGATATGGATTTCCATATCTGACCTTTTGAACTTATTTGTGGTCAAAGTGTCGTCAAAATTTTTCAAACTATAGAAAGTTATAGTCTCCTTTTGATGACAAATCAGCTATACAGAGGTCAACTTTTGACCTCCTAAACACATTTCTGGCCAAACAGTCCTTGATCTTGGGCTTTCTATATATACTCATAGACTCCTTCTGATGCCTCATAAGCCATGTAGATGTCCATATCTGACCTTTTGAACTTATTTGTGGTCAAAGTGTCCTAAAAAAAATTAAAACTATATAAAGTTATAGACTACTTTTGATGATAAATCAGCTATACAGAGGTCCCCATTTGACCTCCTGAACATATTTCTGGCCAAAGAGTCCTTGATCTTGGGCTTTCTATACATACTCATAGACCACTTCTGATGCTTCATAAGCCATATAGATGTCCATATCTGACCTTTCGAACTTATTTTTGGTCAAAGTGTCCTAAAATTTTTCAAACCATAATAGTTATAGACTCCTTTTAAAGATAAATCAGCTATACAGAGGGCCCCTTTTGACCTACTGAACGTATTTCTGGCCAAAGAGTCCTCGATCTTGCGTTTTCGATACATACTCATAGACTCCTTCTGATGCTTCATAAGCCATATAGATGTCCATATCTGACCTTTTGAACTTATTTGTGGTCAAAGTGTCCTCAAAATTTTTCAAACTATAGAAAGTTATAGACTCCTTTTGATGATAAGTCAGCTATACAGAGGTCCCCTTTTGACCTCCTGAACATGTTTCTGGCCAAAGAGTCCTCGATCTTGGGATTTCTATACATACTCATAGACTCCTTCTGGTGCTTCATAAGCCATATAGATGTCTATATCTGACCTTTTGAACTTATTTGTGGTCAAAGTGTCCTATAAAAAAATTCAAACTATATAAAGTTATAGACTCCTTTTGATGATAAATCAGCTATACAGAGGTCCCCTTTTGACCTACTGAACATATTTCTGGCCAAAGAGTCCTTGATCTTGGGGCTTTCTATACATACTCATAGACTCCTTCTGATGCTTCATAAGCCATATAGATGTCCATATCTGACCTTTTGAACTTACTTGTGGTCAGAGTGTCCTAAAAAATTTTCAAACTATAGAAAGTTATAGACTCCTTTTGATGATAAATCAGCTATACAGAGGGCCCCTTTTGACCTACTGAACATATTTCTGGCCAAATAGTCCTCGATCTTGGGCTTTCTATACATAATCATAGACTCCTTCTGGTGCTTCATAAGCCATATAGATTTCCATATCTGACATTTTGAACTCATTTCTGGTCAAAGTGTCCTGAAAAAATTTCAAACTATATAAAGTTATAGACTCCTTTTGATGATAAATCAGCTATACAGAGGTCCCCTTTTGACCTCCTGAATATAATTCTGGCCAAAGAGTCCTCGATCTTGGGCTTTCTATACATACTCATAGACTCCTTCTGATGCTTTATAAGCCATATAGATGTCCATATCTGACCTTTTGAACTTACTTGTGGTCAAAGTGTCCTAACATTTTTTCAAACTATATAAAGTTATACACTCCTTTTGATGATAAATCAGCTATACAGAGGGCCCCTTTTGACCTACTGAACATATTTCTGGCCAAATAGTCCTCGATCTTGGGGCTTTCTATACATACTCATAGACTCCTTCTGGTGCTTCATAAGCCATATAGATTTCCATATCTGACATTTTGAACTTATTTGTGGTCAAAGTGTCCTCAAAATTTTTCAAACTATAAAAAGTTATAGACTCCTTTTGATGATAAATCAGCTACACAGAGGTCAACTTTTGACCTCCTAAACATATTTCTGGCCAAACAGTCCTTGATCTTGGGGCTTTCTATACATACTCATAGATGCCTTCTGATACTTCATAAGCCATATAGATGTCCATATCTGACCTTTTGAACTTATTTGTGGTCAAAGTGTCCTAAAAAAAATTAAAACTATATAAAGTTATAGACTCCTTTTGATGACAAGTCAGCTATACAGAGGTCCCCTTTTGACCTCCTGAACATATTTCTGGCCAAAGAGTCCTCGATCTTGGGCTTTCTATACATACTCATAGACTCCTGGTGCTTCATAAGATATGGATTTCCATATCTGACCTTTTGAACTTATTTGTGGTCAAAGTGTCCTCAAAATTTTTCAAACTATAGAAAGTTATAGTCTCCTTTTGATGACAAATCAGCTATACAGAGGTCAACTTTTGACCTCCTAAACATATTTCTGGCCAAACAGTCCTTGATCTTGGGCTTTCTATACATACTCATAGACTCCTTCTGATGCTTCATAAGCCATATAGATGTCCATATCTGACCTTTTGAACTTGTTTGTGGTCAAAGTGTCCTAAAATTTTTCAAACCATATATAGTTATAGACTCCTTTTAAAGATAAATCAGCTATACAGAGGGCCCCTTTTGACCTACTGAACGTATTTCTGGCCAAAGAGCCCTCGATCTTGCGTTTTCGATACATACTCATAGACTTCTTCTGATGCTTCATAAGCCATATAGATGTCCATATCTGACCTTTTGAACTTTGTGGTCAAAGTGTCCTCAAAAGTTTTCAAACTATATAAAGTTAAAGACTCCTTTTGATGATAAATCAGCTATACAGAGGTCCCATTTTGACCTCCTGAACATATTTCTGGCCAAAGAGTCCTCGATCTTATGCTTTCTATACATACTCATAGACTCCTTCTGATGCCTCATAAGCCATATAGATGTCCATATCTGACCTTTTGAACTTATTTGTGGTCAAAGTATCCTAAAAAAATTTCAAACTATATAAAGTTATAGACTCCTTTTGATGATAAGTCAGCTATACAGAGGTCCCCTTTTGACCTCCTGAACATGTTTCTGGCCAAAGAGTCCTCGATCTTGGGATTTCTATACATACTCATAGACTCCTTCTGGTGCTTCATAAGCCATATAGATGTCTATATCTGACCTTTTGAACTTATTTGTGGTCAAAGTGTCCTATAAAAAAATTCAAACTATATAAAGTTATAGACTCCTTTTGATGATAAATCAGCTATACAGAGGTCCCCTTTTGACCTACTGAACATATTTCTGGCCAAAGAGTCCTTGATCTTGGGGCTTTCTATACATACTCATAGACTCCTTCTGATGCTTCATAAGCCATATAGATGTCCATATCTGACCTTTTGAACTTATTTGTGGTCAAAGTGTCCTATAAAAAAAATTCAAACTATATAAAGTTATAGACTTCTTTTGATGATAAATCAGGTATACAGAGGTCCCCTTTTGATCTACTGAACATGTTTCTGGCCAAAGAGTCCTCAATCTTGGGCTTTCTATACATACTCATAGATTCCTTCTGATGCTTCATAAGCCATATAGATGCCCATACCTGACCTTTTGAACTTATTTGTGGTCAAAGTGTCCTCAAAATATTTCAAACAATAGAAAGTTATAGACTACTTTTGATGATAAATCAGCTATACAGAGGTCCCCTTTTGACCTCCTGTACATATTTCTGGCCAAAGAGTCCTCGATCTTGGGCTTTCTATACATACTCATAGACTCCTTCTGATGCTTCATAAGCCATATAGATGTCCATATCTGACCTTTTGAACTTATTTCTGGTCATCAAATTTTTTAAACTATATAAAGTTATAGACTCTTTCTGATGACAAATCAGCTATTCAGAGGTCCCCTTTTGACCTACTGAACATATTTCTGGCCAAAGAGTCCTCGATCTTATGCTTTCTGTACATACTCATAGACTCCTTCTGATGCCTCATAAACCATATAGATGTCCATATCTGACCTTTTGAACTTATTTGTGGTCAAAGTATCCTAAAAAAAATTCAAACTATATAAAGTTATAGACTCCTTTTGATGATAAGTCAGCTATACAGAGGTCCCCTTTTGACCTCCTGAACATGTTTCTGGCCAAAGAGTCCTCGATCTTGGGATTTCTATACATACTCATAGACTCCTTCTGGTGCTTCATAAGCCATATAGATGTCCATATCTGACCTTTTGAACTTATTTGTGGTCAAAGAGTCCTATGAAAAAAATTCAAACTATATAAAGTTATAGACTCCTTTTGATGATAAATCAGCTATACAGAGTTCCCCTTTTGACCTTCTGGCCAAAGAGTCCTTGATCTTGGGGCTTTCTATACATACTCATAGACTCCTTCTGATGCTTCATAAGCCATATAGATGTCCATATCTGACCTTTTGAACTTATTTGTGGTCAAAGTGTCCTAAAAAAAAATTCAAACTATATAAAGTTATAGACTCCTTTTGATGATAAATCAGCTATACAGAGGTCCCCTTTTGAACTACTGAACATATTTCTGGCCAAAGAGTCCTCGATCTTGGGATTTCTATACATACTCATAGACTCCTTCTGGTGCTTCATAAGCCATATAGATGTCTATATCTGACCTTTTGAACTTATTTGTGGTCAAAGTGTCCTAAAAAAAATTAAAACTATATAAAGTTATAGACTCCTTTTGATGATAAGTCAGCTACACAGAGGTCCCCTTTTGACCTCCTGAACATATTTCTTGCCAAAGAGTCCTCGATCTTGGGCTTTCTATACATACTCATAGACACCTGGTGCTTCATAAGATATGGATTTCCATATCTGACCTTTTGAACTTATTTGTGGTCAAAGTGTCCTCAAAATTTTTCAAACTATAGAAAGTTATAGTCTCCTTTTGATGACAAATCAGCTATACAGAGGTCAACTTTTGACCTCCTAAACATATTTCTGGCCAAACAGTCCTTGATCTTGGGCTTTCTATACATACTCATAGACTCCTTCTGATGCCTCATAAGCCATGTAGATGTCCATATCTGACCTTTTGAACTTATTTGTGGTCAAAGTGTCCTAAAAAAAATTAAAACTATATAAAGTTATAGACTACTTTTGATGATAAATCAGCTATACAGAGGTCCCCATTTGACCTCCTGAACATATTTCTGGCCAAAGAGTCCTTGATCTTGGGCTTTCTATACATACTCATAGACCACTTCTGATGCTTCATAAGCCATATAGATGTCCATATCTGACCTTTTGAACTTATTTGTGGTCAAAGTGTCCTATAAAAAAAATTCTAACTATATAAAGTTATAGACTTCTTTTGATGATAAATCAGGTATACAGAGGGCCCCTTTTGATCTACTGAACATGTTTCTGGCCAAAGAGTCCTCAATCTTGGGCTTTCTATACATACTCATAGATTCCTTCTGATGCTTCATAAGCCATATAGATGTCCATACCTGACCTTTTGAACTTATTTGTGGTCAAAGTGTCCTCAAAATATTTCAAACAATAGAATGTTATAGACTACTTTTGATGATAAATCAGCTATACAGAGGTCCCCATTTGACCTCCTGAACATATTTCTGGCCAAAGAGTCCTTGATCTTGGGCTTTCTATACATACTCATAGACCACTTCTGATGCTTCATAAGCCATATAGATGTCCATATCTGACCTTTTGAACTTATTTGTGGTCAAAGTGTCCTAACATTTTTTCAAACTATATAAAGTTATAGACTCTTTCTGATGATAAATCAGCTATTCAGAGGTCCCCTTTTGACCTACTGAACATATTTCTGGCCAAAGAGTCCTCGATCTTATGCTTTCTGTACATACTCATAGACTCCTTCTGATGCCTCATAAGCCATATAGATGTCCATATCTGACCTTTTGAACTTATTTGTGGTCAAAGTGTCCTAACATTTTTTCAAACTATATAAAGTTATAGACTTCTTTTGATGATAAATCAGCTATACAGAGGGCCCCTTTTGATCTACTGAACATGTTTCTGGCCAAAGAGTCCTCAATCTTGGGCTTTCTATACATACTCATAGATTCCTTCTGATGCTTCATAAGCCATATAGATGTCTATATCTGACCTTTTGAACTTATCTTTGGTCAAAGTGTCCTCAAAATTTTTCAAACTATATAAAGTTATAGACTCCTTCTGATAATAAATCAGCTATACCAAGGTCACCTTTTGACCTTCTGAACATATTTCTGGCCAAAGAGTTCTTGAACATTATCTTGCTATACTACAGATTGACTTGTTGTGATGTTATATTAACCAGCCAGTAGTCTATTTTTGACCTTCTGAACATATTTCTGGCCAGAGTCCGTGAACATCAACTCGCTATACATATAGACTGACTTCTCTTAATGTAAAATCAGGCAGACAGTAGTCCATATTTGACTGATTGAAAAAAAAAATTGACCAAAGAGTTCTCTAAAGGATTTTGTCTATCATAAATGTATAGACTCAGCCATACAGAAGTCCATATTTGACCTTCTGAACATATTTCTGGCCAGAGACCTTGAACATTTACCTTACTATTTATATTTCTCCTACCATAAAGACTTCTCGTGATGTTATGTCAGCCAGACTGTAGCCATATTTGACTGATTTAACATGTTTTTGGCCAAAGAATCCTCAAAATGTTTTTTACTCTTAGAAACTCATAGACTCCTTCTGATGTTAAATCGGCCATACAGAAGTCCATATTTGACCCAAGGAATGTATTTATGGCCATAGAGTTCTCGATCTTGACCTTTCTATACATACTCATAGACTCCTTCTAATGTTACATAAGCCATATAGATATCCATATCTGACCTTTTTAACTTATTTCTGGTCATCAAAAGTTTTTAAACTATATAAAGTTATAGACTCTTTCTGATGATAAATCAGCTATACAAAGGTCACCTTTTGACCTTTTGAACATATTTCTGGCCAAAGAGTTCTTGAACATTATCTTGCTTGAACTTTTGACTTTTGACTACAGATTGACTTGTTGTGATGTTATATTAACCAGCCAGTAGTCTATTTTTGACCTACTGAAAATATTTCTGGCCAGAGTCCGTGAACATTAACTCACTATACAATATAGACTGACTTCTTGCAATGCCAAACCAGGCAGGCAGTAGTCCATATTTGACCGATTGAAAAAAAATGTGACCAAAGAGTTCTCAAAAGGATTTTGTCTGTCATAATCTATAGACTCCTTCTGATGTCCGAAAATATTACTGGCCAAAGAGTCCTTAAAGATTAACACTATACATTCAGATTGATATCTTCGGATGTTATATCATCATGACAAAAGTCCATATTTGACATACTGAAAGTTTTTTCTGGTCAAAGAGTCTCAACTTGACCATTCTATATATACTCATTGACTCTTTCTGATTCTTCATTAGCTATATAGATGTCCATATCTGGCGAATTGAAAATATTTTTGGCAAAAAGGTCCTCACAAGTTAACTTACTAAATACTCATAGACTTCTTCTGATGATACATCACTTTAACAGGTATGTGACCCTCTGAATATATTTTTGGCCAAAGAATCATTGAACATTAACTCTCTATACATATTGACTCTTTTACTAGAAATATGTTCAGTAGGTAAATTATGGAGTACTCTCTGGCTGATGAAGCACTAAATGGAGTCAATGAGCATGTATAGAAAGTTCAAGTACATAGACTCGTTGGCCAAAAAAAAAAAAAAAAAATGTCATTATGGACAGTTGACTGGCCGATGTACTATCTGAAGGAGTCTATAAGTGTGAATAGAAAGTTCAAGATCAAGGACTCTTCAGTCAGAAATATGTTCAACATGTTAAATCTGAACTACTTTATGGCTAAAGAAACAAAATGAAAGAGTCTATAATTATGAATAGAAAGTTCAAGCTCAAAATCTCTTTGGTCAGAAATATGTTCAACATGTCAAATCTGGACTACTGTATGGCTGAAGAAACATCAGAAGTAAATGATTATGTATAGAAAGTTCAAGTTCATAGACTTTTCGGGCAGAAAAATGTTCAGTAGGTCAATTGTGGACAATTATCTGGCTGATGAAACATCAGAAGGAGTATGTATAGAAAGAATAAGATCAAGGTCTCTTTGGCCAGAAATATGTTCAATTGATCAAATTTTGAAATACTATATTGCTGTTGTAAAATCAGGAGTCATTGAGTATGTATTGAAAAATGTTCATAGACTCATTGGTCAGAAATAGGTTTAATAGGTCATATTGATACAATACAATACAATAATGTTTTGCTATTGTAACATCAGAAGGAAATCAAGAGAAATAGAGAAATCAAGATTATAAACCCATCGCTCAGAAATGAGTTTAGTAGTCAATTATGGATCATTTTTTGGCTGAAGTACTATCTGAAAGCGTCTATGAGTACGTATAGAAAGATCAAGGACTCTTCCAGCCAGAAATATGTTCAATTGTCAAATATGGATAATAGCCTGGGTGATGAAAAATCAGAAGGAGATAGTAATTCTGTATAGATAATTAAAGTTCTAGGTCTCTTTGGCCAGATATATGTTCAATGGGTCAAATTTGGACTAACAATATGGTTGATTTAACATCAAAAGTAGTCGATGAGAATGAATATAAACATACCTTTTGACGACTCTTTTGGCCAGAAATATGTTCTCTTGGTCAAATATGGACTACTGTATGGTGGATGTAAAATCAAAAATAGTCTAGGAGAAGGAACAGTAAGTTAAACTTTGATGATTCTTTTGCCAGAAATATGTTCAGTAGGTCAATAACTGACTTCTGTCTCAATGATGAAACATCAGAACAAGCCTATGATTATGTATAGAACGATCAAGATCGAGGACACTTTGGTTATAGAAATGTTCACTAGGTCAAATTTGAACCATACTGTATGGCTGATGAAACATCAGAAGGATTGTAAAAGCAATTAGTCTCATGTCTCATGTCTAGAAATATGTTCAAAATATAAAATTTGAACTACTGTTCAAATACATTGGATAGCAGATAATTAATTAACAAGTCTACAAGTATGTTTAGAAAGTTCAAGATCGAGGACTCTATGGTCAGAAATATATTCAATGGGTCAAGTATGGACATCTTTCAGGCTGATGAAACATCAGAAGCTGTCAATGAGCATGTACAGAAAGGTCAAGATCAGGGACTCTTTGACCAGAAATATATTAGTAGGTCAAATATGGACTTTTGTATGGCTAATGTATGATTAAGAGAAGTCAATAAGCAGAGAAAGTTAATGTTCAAAGACTCTTTGGCCAAAAATGTGTTCAGTAGTTCAAATAGGAACCTCTGTATGGCTGAATTAACATAATAAGAAACCCTTTGAGGACCATTTGACCAGAAATAAGTTCAGTAGGTCAAATATGGAATTATATATGTGGCTTATGAACCATCAGAAGGAGTCTAGGAGTGAGAATGCAAAGTTCAAGATTGAGGACTCTTTTTTATCAGAAGGAGTCTATAACTTTATATAGTTTGAAAAATTTTGAGGACAATTTGACCAGAAATAAGTTCAAAAGGATAGATATGGACATCTATATGGCTTATGAAGCATCAGAAGGAGTCTATGAGTATGTATAGAAAGCCCAAGATCGAGGACTCTTTGGCAAGAAATATGTTCCTTGGGTCAAATATGGAATTCTGTATGTCTGACGTAACATCAGAAAGAGTCAACAAGTATATATGAAAAGGTCAAGTTTCGAGTACTCACTCCTTGGTCAGAAAAAAATTCGGTAGGTAAAATATGGACTTTTGTCAGGATGATATAACATCCGAAGATATCAGTCTGAATGTATAGTGTTAATCTTTTAGGACTCTTTGGCCAGAAATATGTTCAGTATAGGTCAAAAGGGGCCCTCTGTATAGCTGATTTATCATCAGAAGGAGACTATAACTTTATATAGTTTGAAAAAATTTTGAGGACACTTTGACCACAAATAAGTTCAAAAGGTCAGATATGGACATCTATATGGCTTATGAAGCATCAGAAGGAGTCTATGAGTATGTATAGAAAGCCCAAGATCGAGGACTCTTTGGCCAGAAATATGTTCAGGAGGTCAAAATGGGACCTCTGGATAGCTGATTTATCATCAAAAGGAGTCTATAACTTTCTATGGTTTGAAAAATTTTGAGGACACTTTGACCACAAATAAGTTCAAAAGGTCAGATATGGAAATCTATACGGCTTATGAAGCATCAGAAGGAGTCTATGAGTATGTATAGAAAGCCCAAGATCGAGGACTCTTTGGCCAGAAATATGTTCTGGAGGTCAAAAGGGGACCTCTGTATAGCTGATTTATCATCAAAAGGAGTCTATAACTTTATATAGTTTGAAAAAATGTTAGGACACTTTGACCACAAATAAGTTCAAAAGGTCAGATATGGAAATCTATATTGCTTATGAAGCATCAGAAGGCGTCTATGAGTATGTATAGAAAGCCCAAGATCGAGGACTCTTTGGCCAGAAATATGTTCTGGAGGTCAAAAGGGGACCTCTGTATAGCTGATTTATCATCAAAAGGAGTCTATAACTTTATATAGTTAGAAAAAATGTTAGGACACTTTGACCACAAATAAGTTCAAAAGGTCAGATATGGAAATCTATATGGCTTATGAAGCATCAGAAGGCGTCTATGAGTATGTATAGAAAGCCCAAGATCGAGGACTCTTTGGCCAGAAATACGTTCAGTAGGTCAAAAGGGGCCCTCTGTATAGCTGATTTATCTTTAAAAGGAGTCTATAACTATTATGGTTTGAAAAATTTTAGGACACTTTGACCACAAATAAGTTCAAAAGGTCAGATATGGACATCTATATGGCTTATGAAGCATCAGAAGGAGTCTATGAGTATGTATAGAAAGTCCAAGATCAAGGACTCTTTGGCCAGAAATATGATCTGGAGGTCAAATGGGGACCTCTGTATAGCTGATTAATAATCAAAAGAAGTCTATAACTTTATATAGTTTGAATTTTTTTTAGGACACTTTGACCACAAATAAGTTCAAAAGGTCAGATATGGACATCTATATGGCTTATGAAGCATCAGAAGGAGTCTATGAGTATGTATAGAAAGCCCAAGATCGAGGACTCTTTGGCCAGAAATATGTTCAGGAGGTCAAAATGGGACCTCTGGATAGCTGATTTATCATCAAAAGGAGTCTATAACTTTCTATGGTTTGAAAAATTTTGAGGACACTTTGACCACAAATAAGTTCAAAAGGTCAGATATGGAAATCTATACGGCTTATGAAGCATCAGAAGGAGTCTATGAGTATGTATAGAAAGCCCAAGATCGAGGACTCTTTGGCCAGAAATATGTTCTGGAGGTCAAAAGGGGACCTCTGTATAGCTGATTTATCATCAAAAGGAGTCTATAACTTTATATAGTTTGAAAAAATGTTAGGACACTTTGACCACAAATAAGTTCAAAAGGTCAGATATGGAAATCTATATTGCTTATGAAGCATCAGAAGGCGTCTATGAGTATGTATAGAAAGCCCAAGATCGAGGACTCTTTGGCCAGAAATATGTTCTGGAGGTCAAAAGGGGACCTCTGTATAGCTGATTTATCATCAAAAGGAGTCTATAACTTTATATAGTTAGAAAAAATGTTAGGACACTTTGACCACAAATAAGTTCAAAAGGTCAGATATGGAAATCTATATGGCTTATGAAGCATCAGAAGGCGTCTATGAGTATGTATAGAAAGCCCAAGATCGAGGACTCTTTGGCCAGAAATATGTTCTGGAGGTCAAAAGGGGACCTCTGTATAGCTGATTTATCTTTAAAAGGAGTCTATAAATTTATATAGTTTGAAAAATTTTAGGACACTTTGACCACAAATAAGTTCAAAAGGTCAGATATGGACATCTATATGGCTTATGAAGCATCAGAAGGAGTCTATGGGTATGTATAGAAAGCCCAAGATCGAGGACTCTTTGGCCAGAAATATGTTCGGGAGGTCAAAGGGGGACCTCTGTATAGCTGATTTATCATCAAAAGGAGTCTATAACTTTATATAGTTTGAATTTTTTTAGGACACTTTGACCACAAATAAGTTCAAAATGTCAGATATGGAAATCTATATGGCTTATGAAGCATCAGAAGGAGTCTATGAGTATGTATAGAAAGCCCAAGATCGAGGACTCTTTGGCCAGAAATATGTTCAGTAGGTCAGAAGGGGCCCTCTGTTTAGCTGATTTATCATCAAAAGGAGTCTATAACTATCTATAGTTTGAAAAAATGTTAGGACACTTTGACCACAAATAAGTTCAAAAGGTCAGATATGGACATCTATATGGCTTTTGAAGCATCAGAAGGAGTCTATGAGTATGTATAGAAAACGCAAGATTGAGGACTCTTTGGCAAAAAATATGTTCAGTAGCCCTAACATCTGTATAGCTGATTTATCATCAAAAGGAGTCTATAACTTACTATAGTTTGAAAAATGTTAGGACACTTTGACCACAAATAAGTTCAAAAGGTCAGATGTGGAAATCTATATGGCTTATGAATCATCAGAAGGAGTCTATGAGTATGTATAGAAAGCCGAAGATCGAGGACTCTTTGGCCAGAAATATGTTCAAGAGGTCAAAAGGGGACCTCTGTATAGCTGATTTATCAACAAAAGGAGTCTATAACTTTCTATAGTTTGAAAAATTTTGAGGACACTTTGACCACAAATAAGTTCAAAAGGTCAGATATGGACATCTATATGGCTTATGAAGCATCAGAAGGAGTCTATGAGTATGTATCGAAAATGCAAGATCGAGGACTCTTTGGCCAGAAATACGTTCAGTAGGTCAAAAGGGGCCCTCTGTATAGCTGATTTATCTTTAAAAGGAGTCTATAACTAATATGGTTTGAAAAATTTTAGGACACTTTGACCACAAATAAGTTCAAAAGGTCAGATATGGACATCTATATGGCTTATGAAGCATCAGAAGGAGTCTATGAGTATGTATAGAAAGCCCAAGATCAAGGACTCTTTGGCCAGAAATATGTTCTGGAGGTCAGAAGGGGCCCTCTGTTTAGCTGATTTATCATCAAAAGGAGTCTATAACTATCTATAGTTTGAAAAAATGTTAGGACACTTTGACCACAAATAAGTTCAAAAGGTCAGATATGGACATCTATATGGCTTATGAAGCATCAGAAGGAGTCTATGAGTATGTATAGAAAATGCAAGATTGAGGACTCTTTGGCAAAAAATATGTTCAGTAGGCCTAACATCTGTATAGCTGATTTATCATCAAAAGGAGTCTATAACTTACTATAGTTTGAAAAATGTTAGGACACTTTGACCACAAATAAGTTCAAAAGGTCAGATATGGAAATCTATATGGCTTATGAATCATCAGAAGGAGTCTATGAGTATGTATAGAAAGCCGAAGATCGAGGACTCTTTGGCCAGAAATATGTTCAAGAGGTCAAAAGGGGACCTCTGTATAGCTGATTTATCAACAAAAGGAGTCTATAACTTTCTATAGTTTGAAAAATTTTGAGGACACTTTGACCACAAATAAGTTCAAAAGGTCAGATATGGACATCTATATGGCTTATGAAGCATCAGAAGGAGTCTATGAGTATGTATCGAAAATGCAAAATCGAGGACTCTTTGGCCAGAAATACGTTCAGTAGGTCAAAAGGGGCCCTCTGTATAGCTGATTTATCTTTAAAAGGAGTCTATAACTATTATGGTTTGAAAAATTTTAGGACACTTTGACCACAAATAAGTTCAAAAGGTCAGATATGGACATCTATATGGCTTATGAAGCATCAGAAGGAGTCTATGAGTATGTATAGAAAGCCCAAGATCAAGGACTCTTTGGCCAGAAATATGTTCTGGAGGTCAAATGGGGACCTCTGTATAGCTGATTTATCATCAAAAGAAGTCTATAACTTTATATAGTTTGAATTTTTTTTAGGACACTTTGACCACAAATAAGTTCAAAAGGTCAGATATGGACATCTATATGGCTTATGAAGCATCAGAAGGAGTCTATGAGTATGTATAGAAAGCCCAAGATCAAGGACTCTTTGGCCAGAAATATGTTCTGGAGGTCAAATGGGGACCTCTGAATAGCTGATTTATCATCAAAAGAAGTCTATAACTTTATATAGTTTGAATTTTTTTTAGGACACTTTGACCACAAATAAGTTCAAAAGGTCAGATATGGACATCTACATGGCTTATGAGGCATCAGAAGGAGTCTATGAGTATGTATAGAAAGCCCAAGATTAAGGACTGTTTGGCCAGAAATATGTTTAGGAGGTCAAAAGTTGACCTCTGTATAGCTGATTTATCATCAAAAGGAGACTATAACTTTCTATAGTTTGAAAAATTTTGAGGACACTTTGACCACAAATAAGTTCAAAAGGTCAGATATGGAAATCTATATTGCTTATGAAGCATCAGAAGGCGTCTATGAGTATGTATAGAAAGCCCAAGATCGAGGACTCTTTGGCCAGAAATATGTTCTGGAGGTCAAAAGGGGACCTCTGTATAGCTGATTTATCATCAAAAGGAGTCTATAACTTTATATAGTTAGAAAAAATGTTAGGACACTTTGACCACAAATAAGTTCAAAAGGTCAGATATGGAAATCTATATGGCTTATGAAGCATCAGAAGGCGTCTATGAGTATGTATAGAAAGCCCAAGATCGAGGACTCTTTGGCCAGAAATACGTTCAGTAGGTCAAAAGGGGCCCTCTGTATAGCTGATTTATCTTTAAAAGGAGTCTATAACTATTATGGTTTGAAAAATTTTAGGACACTTTGACCACAAATAAGTTCAAAAGGTCAGATATGGACATCTATATGGCTTATGAAGCATCAGAAGGAGTCTATGAGTATGTATAGAAAGTCCAAGATCAAGGACTCTTGGGCCAGAAATATGATCTGGAGGTCAAATGGGGACCTCTGTATAGCTGATATATAATCAAAAGAAGTCTATAACTTTATATAGTTTGAATTTTTTTTAGGACACTTTGACCACAAATAAGTTCAAAAGGTCAGATATGGACATCTATATGGCTTATGAAGCATCAGAAGGAGTCTATGAGTATGTATAGAAAGCCCAAGATCGAGGACTCTTTGGCCAGAAATATGTTCAGGAGGTCAAAATGGGACCTCTGGATAGCTGATTTATCATCAAAAGGAGTCTATAACTTTCTATGGTTTGAAAAATTTTGAGGACACTTTGACCACAAATAAGTTCAAAAGGTCAGATATGGAAATCTATACGGCTTATGAAGCATCAGAAGGAGTCTATGAGTATGTATAGAAAGCCCAAGATCGAGGACTCTTTGGCCAGAAATATGTTCTGGAGGTCAAAAGGGGACCTCTGTATAGCTGATTTATCATCAAAAGGAGTCTATAACTTTATATAGTTTGAAAAAATGTTAGGACACTTTGACCACAAATAAGTTCAAAAGGTCAGATATGGAAATCTATATTGCTTATGAAGCATCAGAAGGCGTCTATGAGTATGTATAGAAAGCCCAAGATCGAGGACTCTTTGGCCAGAAATATGTTCTGGAGGTCAAAAGGGGACCTCTGTATAGCTGATTTATCATCAAAAGGAGTCTATAACTTTATATAGTTAGAAAAAATGTTAGGACACTTTGACCACAAATAAGTTCAAAAGGTCAGATATGGAAATCTATATGGCTTATGAAGCATCAGAAGGCGTCTATGAGTATGTATAGAAAGCCCAAGATCGAGGACTCTTTGGCCAGAAATATGTTCTGGAGGTCAAAAGGGGACCTCTGTATAGCTGATTTATCTTTAAAAGGAGTCTATAAATTTATATAGTTTGAAAAATTTTAGGACACTTTGACCACAAATAAGTTCAAAAGGTCAGATATGGACATCTATATGGCTTATGAAGCATCAGAAGGAGTCTATGGGTATGTATAGAAAGCCCAAGATCGAGGACTCTTTGGCCAGAAATATGTTCAGGAGGTCAAAGGGGGACCTCTGTATAGCTGATTTATCATCAAAAGGAGTCTATAACTTTATATAGTTTGAATTTTTTTAGGACACTTTGACCACAAATAAGTTCAAAATGTCAGATATGGAAATCTATATGGCTTATGAAGCATCAGAAGGAGTCTATGAGTATGTATAGAAAGCCCAAGATCGAGGACTCTTTGGCCAGAAATATGTTCAGTAGGTCAGAAGGGGCCCTCTGTTTAGCTGATTTATCATCAAAAGGAGTCTATAACTATCTATAGTTTGAAAAAATGTTAGGACACTTTGACCACAAATAAGTTCAAAAGGTCAGATATGGACATCTATATGGCTTTTGAAGCATCAGAAGGAGTCTATGAGTATGTATAGAAAACGCAAGATTGAGGACTCTTTGGCAAAAAATATGTTCAGTAGCCCTAACATCTGTATAGCTGATTTATCATCAAAAGGAGTCTATAACTTACTATAGTTTGAAAAATGTTAGGACACTTTGACCACAAATAAGTTCAAAAGGTCAGATGTGGAAATCTATATGGCTTATGAATCATCAGAAGGAGTCTATGAGTATGTATAGAAAGCCGAAGATCGAGGACTCTTTGGCCAGAAATATGTTCAAGAGGTCAAAAGGGGACCTCTGTATAGCTGATTTATCAACAAAAGGAGTCTATAACTTTCTATAGTTTGAAAAATTTTGAGGACACTTTGACCACAAATAAGTTCAAAAGGTCAGATATGGACATCTATATGGCTTATGAAGCATCAGAAGGAGTCTATGAGTATGTATCGAAAATGCAAGATCGAGGACTCTTTGGCCAGAAATACGTTCAGTAGGTCAAAAGGGGCCCTCTGTATAGCTGATTTATCTTTAAAAGGAGTCTATAACTAATATGGTTTGAAAAATTTTAGGACACTTTGACCACAAATAAGTTCAAAAGGTCAGATATGGACATCTATATGGCTTATGAAGCATCAGAAGGAGTCTATGAGTATGTATAGAAAGCCCAAGATCAAGGACTCTTTGGCCAGAAATATGTTCTGGAGGTCAGAAGGGGCCCTCTGTTTAGCTGATTTATCATGAAAAGGAGTCTATAACTATCTATAGTTTGAAAAAATGTTAGGACACTTTGACCACAAATAAGTTCAAAAGGTCAGATATGGACATCTATATGGCTTATGAAGCATCAGAAGGAGTCTATGAGTATGTATAGAAAATGCAAGATTGAGGACTCTTTGGCAAAAAATATGTTCAGTAGGCCTAACATCTGTATAGCTGATTTATCATCAAAAGGAGTCTATAACTTACTATAGTTTGAAAAATGTTAGGACACTTTGACCACAAATAAGTTCAAAAGGTCAGATATGGAAATCTATATGGCTTATGAATCATCAGAAGGAGTCTATGAGTATGTATAGAAAGCCGAAGATCGAGGACTCTTTGGCCAGAAATATGTTCAAGAGGTCAAAAGGGGACCTCTGTATAGCTGATTTATCAACAAAAGGAGTCTATAACTTTCTATAGTTTGAAAAATTTTGAGGACACTTTGACCACAAATAAGTTCAAAAGGTCAGATATGGACATCTATATGGCTTATGAAGCATCAGAAGGAGTCTATGAGTATGTATCGAAAATGCAAAATCGAGGACTCTTTGGCCAGAAATACGTTCAGTAGGTCAAAAGGGGCCCTCTGTATAGCTGATTTATCTTTAAAAGGAGTCTATAACTATTATGGTTTGAAAAATTTTAGGACACTTTGACCACAAATAAGTTCAAAAGGTCAGATATGGACATCTATATGGCTTATGAAGCATCAGAAGGAGTCTATGAGTATGTATAGAAAGCCCAAGATCAAGGACTCTTTGGCCAGAAATATGTTCTGGAGGTCAAATGGGGACCTCTGTATAGCTGATTTATCATCAAAAGAAGTCTATAACTTTATATAGTTTGAATTTTTTTTAGGACACTTTGACCACAAATAAGTTCAAAAGGTCAGATATGGACATCTATATGGCTTATGAAGCATCAGAAGGAGTCTATGAGTATGTATAGAAAGCCCAAGATCAAGGACTCTTTGGCCAGAAATATGTTCTGGAGGTCAAATGGGGACCTCTGAATAGCTGATTTATCATCAAAAGAAGTCTATAACTTTATATAGTTTGAATTTTTTTTAGGACACTTTGACCACAAATAAGTTCAAAAGGTCAGATATGGACATCTACATGGCTTATGAGGCATCAGAAGGAGTCTATGAGTATGTATAGAAAGCCCAAGATTAAGGACTGTTTGGCCAGAAATATGTTTAGGAGGTCAAAAGTTGACCTCTGTATAGCTGATTTATCATCAAAAGGAGACTATAACTTTCTATAGTTTGAAAAATTTTGAGGACACTTTGACCACAAATAAGTTCAAAAGTTCAGATATGGAAATCTATATCTTATGAAGCACCAGAAGGAGTCTATGAGTATGTATAGAAAGCCCAAGATCGAGGACTCTTTGGCCAGAAATATGTTCAGGAGGTCAAAAGGGGACCTCTGTATAGCTGACTTATCATAAAAAGGAGTCTATAACTTTATATAGTTTTAATTTTTTTTAGGACACTTTGACCACAAATAAGTTCAAAAGGTCAGATATGAACATCTATATGGCTTATGAAGCACCAGAAGAAGTCTATGAGTATGTATCGAAAACGCAAGATCGAAGGCTCTTTGGCCAGAAATACGTTCAGTAGGTCAAAAGGGGCCCTCTGTATAGCTGATTTATCTTTAAAAGGAGTCTATAACTATATATGGTTTGAAAAATTTTAGGACACTTTGACCAAAAATAAGTTCAAAAGGTCAGATATGGACATCTATATGGCTTATGAAGCATCAGAAGGAGTCTATGAGTATGTATAGAAAGCCCAAGATCAAGGACTCTTTGGCCAGAAATATGTTCTGGAGGTCAAATGGGGACCTCTGTATAGCTGATTTATCATCAAAAGAAGTCTATAACTTTATATAGTTTGAATTTTTTAGGACACTTTGACCACAAATAAGTTCAAAAGGTCAGATATGGACATCTATATGGCTTATGAAGCATCAGAAGGAGTCTATGAGTATGTATAGAAAGCCCAAGATCAAGGACTCTTTGGCCAGAAATATGTTCTGGAGGTCAAATGGGGACCTCTGAATAGCTGATTTATCATCAAAAGAAGTCTATAACTTTATATAGTTTGAATTTTTTTTAGGACACTTTGACCACAAATAAGTTCAAAAGGTCAGATATGGACATCTACATGGCTTATGAGGCATCAGAAGGAGTCTATGAGTATGTATAGAAAGCCCAAGATTAAGGACTGTTTGGCCAGAAATATGTTTAGGAGGTCAAAAGTTGACCTGTATAGCTGATTTATCATCAAAAGGAGACTATAACTTTCTATAGTTTGAAAAATTTTGAGGACACTTTGACCACAAATAAGTTCAAAAGGTCAGATATGGAAATCTATATCTTATGAAGCACCAGAAGGAGTCTATGAGTATGTATAGAAAGCCCAAGATCGAGGACTCTTTGGCCAGAAATATGTTCAGGAGGTCAAAAGGGGACCTCTGTATAGCTGACTTATCATCAAAAGGAGTCTATAACTTTATATAGTTTTAATTTTTTTTAGGACACTTTGACCACAAATAAGTTCAAAAGGTCAGATATGAACATCTATATGGCTTATGAAGCACCAGAAGAAGTCTATGAGTATGTATCGAAAACGCAAGATCGAAGGCTCTTTGGCCAGAAATACGTTCAGTAGGTCAAAAGGGGCCCTCTGTATAGCTGATTTATCTTTAAAAGGAGTCTATAACTATATATGGTTTGAAAAATTTTAGGACACTTTAACCACAAATAAGTTCAAAAGGTCAGATATGGACATCTATATGGCTTATGAAGCATCAGAAGGAGTCTATGAGTATGTATAGAAAGCCCAAGATCAAGGACTCTTTGGCCAGAAATATGTTTAAGATGTCAAAAGGGGACCTCTAGCTGATTTATCATCAAAAGGAGTCTATAACTTTTTATAGTTTGAAAAATTTTGAGGACACTTTGACCACAAATAAGTTCAAAAGGTCAGATATGGACATCTATATGGCTTATGAATCATCAGAAGGAGTCTATGAGTATGTATAGAAAGCCCAAGATCGTGGACTCTTTGGCCAGAAATATGTTCAAGAGGTCAAAAGGGGACCTCTGTATAGCTGATTTATCAACAAAAGGAGTCTATAACTTTCTATAGTTTGAAAAATTTTGAGGACACTTCGACCACAAATAAGTTCAAAAGGTCAGATATGGACATCTATATGGCTTATGAAGCATCAGAAGGAGTCTATGAGTATGTATCGAAAACGCAAGATCGAGGACTCTTTGGCCAGAAATACGTTCAGTAGGTCAAAAGGGGCCCTCTGTATAGCTGATTTATCTTTAAAAGGAGTCTATAACTATTATGGTTTGAAAAATTTTAGGACACTTTGACCACAAATAAGTTCAAAAGGTCAGATATGGACATCTATATGGCTTATGAAGCATCAGAAGGAGTCTATGAGTATGTATAGAAAGCCCAAGATCAAGGACTCTTTGGCCAGAAATATGTTCTGGAGGTCAAATGGTGACCTCTGTATAGCTGACTTATCATCAAAAGGAGTCTATAACTTTATATAGTTTGAATTTTTTTTAGGACACTTTCACCACAAATAAGTTCAAAAGGTCAGATATGGACATCTATATGGCTTATGAAGTATCAGAAGGAATCTATGAGTATGTATAGAAAGCCCAAGATCGATGACTCTTTGGCCAGAAATATGTTCAGGAGGTCAAAAGGGGACCTCTGTATAGCTGACTTATCATCAAAAGGAGTCTATAACTTTATATAGTTTTAATTTTTTTTAGGACACTTTGACCACAAATAAGTTCAAAAGGTCAGATATGAACATCTATATGGCTTATGAAGCATCAGAAGAAGTCTATGAGTATGTATCGAAAAACGCAAGATCGAAGGCTCTTTGGCCAGAAATACGTTCAGTAGGTCAAAAGGGGCCCTCTGTATAGCTGATTTATCTTTAAAAGGAGTCTATAACTATATATGGTTTGAAAAATTTTAGGACACTTTAACCACAAATAAGTTCAAAAGGTCAGATATGGACATCTATATGGCTTATGAAGCATCAGAAGGAGTCTATGAGTATGTATAGAAAGCCCAAGATCAAGGACTCTTTGGCCAGAAATATGTTTAAGATGTCAAAAGGGGACCTCTGTATAGCTGATTTATCATCAAAAGGAGTCTATAACTTTTTATAGTTTGAAAAATTTTGAGGACACTTTGACCACAAATAAGTTCAAAAGGTCAGATATGGACATCTATATGGCTTATGAATCATCAGAAGGAGTCTATGAGTATGTATAGAAAGCCCAAGATCGAGGACTCTTTGGCCAGAAATATGTTCAAGAGGTCAAAAGGGGACCTCTGTATAGCTGATTTATCAACAAAAGGAGTCTATAACTTTCTATAGTTTGAAAAATTTTGAGGACACTTCGACCACAAATAAGTTCAAAAGGTCAGATATGGACATCTATATGGCTTATGAAGCATCAGAAGGAGTCTATGAGTATGTATCGAAAACGCAAGATCGAGGACTCTTTGGCCAGAAATACGTTCAGTAGGTCAAAAGGGGCCCTCTGTATAGCTGATTTATCTTTAAAAGGAGTCTATAACTATTATGGTTTGAAAAATTTTAGGACACTTTGACCACAAATAAGTTCAAAAGGTCAGATATGGACATCTATATGGCTTATGAAGCATCAGAAGGAGTCTATGAGTATGTATAGAAAGCCCAAGATCAAGGACTCTTTGGCCAGAAATATGTTCTGGAGGTCAAATGGTGACCTCTGTATAGCTGATTTATCATCAAAAGGAGACTATAACTTTCTATAGTTTGAAAAATTTTGAGGACACTTTGACCACAAATAAGTTCAAAAGGTCAGATATGGAAATCTATATCTTATGAAGCACCAGAAGGAGTCTATGAGTATGTATAGAAAGCCCAAGATCGAGGACTCTTTGGCCAGAAATATGTTCAGGAGGTCAAAAGGGGACCTCTGTATAGCTGACTTATCATCAAAAGGAGTCTATAACTTTATATAGTTTGAATTTTTTTTAGGACACTTTCACCACAAATAAGTTCAAAAGGTCAGATATGGACATCTATATGGCTTATGAAGTATCAGAAGGAATCTATGAGTATGTATAGAAAGCCCCAAGATCAAGGACTGTTTGGCCAGAAATATGTTTAGGAGGTCAAAAGTTGACCTCTGTATAGCTCATTTATCATCAAAAGGAGTCTATAACTTTCTATAGTTTGAAAAAATGTTAGGACACTTTCACCACAAATAAGTTCAAAAGGTCAGATATGGACATCTATATGGCTTATGAAGTATCAGAAGGAATCTATGAGTATGTATAGAAAGCCCCAAGATCAAGGACTGTTTGGCCAGAAATATGTTTAGGAGGTCAAAAGTTGACCTCTGTATAGCTCATTTATCATCAAAAGGAGTCTATAACTTTCTATAGTTTGAAAAAATGTTAGGACACTTTCACCACAAATAAGTTCAAAAGGTCAGATATGGACATCTATATGGCTTATGAAGCATCAGAAGGAGTCTATGAGTATGTATAGAAAGCCCATAGATCAAGGTCTCTTTGGTCAGAAATATGTTCAGGAGGTCAAAAGGACCTGTATAGCTGATTTATAATCAAAAGGAGTCTATAACTCTATATAGTTTGAATTTTTTTTAGGACATTTTGACAAGAAATAAGTTCAAAAGGATAGATATGGATATCTATATGGCTTATGAAGCATCAGAAGGAGTCTATGAGTATGTATAGAAAGCCCAAGATAGAGGTCTCTTTGGCCAGAAATATGTTCCTTGGGTCAAATATGGAATTCTGTATGTCTGACGTAACATCAGAAAGAGTCAACAAGTATATATGGAAAGATCAAGTTTTGAGTACTCACTCCATGGCCAGAAAAAAATTCGGTAGGTCAAATATGGACTTTTGTCAGGATGATGTAACATCCGAAGATATCAGTCTGCATGTATAGTGTTAATCTTTTAGGACTCTTTGGCCAGAAATATTTTCAGTAGGTCAAAAGGGGACCTCTGTATAGCTGATTTATCATCAGAAGGAGACTATAAATTTATATAGTTTGAAAAATTTTGAGGACACTTTGGTCAGAAATAAGTTCAAAAGGTCAGATATGGACATCTATATGGCTTATGAAGCATCAGAAGGAGTTGGACTATATGAATAGAAAGCCCAAGATCGAGGACTCTTTGGCCAAAAATATGTTCCTTGGGTCAAATATGAACTTCTTTATGGTGACGTAACATCATAAAAAGTCAACGAGTATAAAGTAAGGTCAAGTTTCGAGTACTCCTTGGACAGAAAAAAATTCAGTGTCAAATTTGGACCTTTGTCAGGATGATATAACATCTTTAAGGACTCTTTGGCCAGAAATATGTTCAGTAGGTCAAAAGCGTACCTATGTATAGCTCATTCTTATAACATTATGTGCTTTGCACAAATGATCTAACGTTGAGCATCATTAAAGAAACATAGGTTATGCACTTCGTGCATTGCATTGCTTTGCACACCAAAACTAACTCAATGCCATGTTCATTAGAGAGATAACATATGTGTTGTTGCTTTGCACAAACTGTCTAACAACGCACAACGCATTGAAGAATAACATATAGTCTGTGCACTACTTGCATTGAATTGCACAACAGAACTACTCGATCCTATGTTCATTACAAAGATAACGTGTGTTGTTGCATTGCATTGCATTGCATTGCACACACGATCTAACGTTGTACATTAAAGAATAACATAGGCTATGCACTTCTTGCATTGCATTGCATTGCACACCAGAATTAACTCATTCCCATGTTCATTAAAGAGATAACATATGTGTTGTTGCAATTGCATTGCACAAACGA
Organism: Rutilus rutilus; assembly: GCF_951802725.1. Lineage (NCBI taxonomy): Eukaryota > Metazoa > Chordata > Actinopteri > Cypriniformes > Leuciscidae > Rutilus > Rutilus rutilus. Next base: position 8,025,309 of record NC_140226.1, on the reverse strand, counting down.
TCTAACATTGTGCACTGAAGAATAACTTATAGGTTATGAATATTTCGCATTGCATTGCACACCAGAACTAAATCATTCCCATGTTCATTATAGAGATGATATGTGTGTTGATGCATTGCATTGCTTTGCATTGCATTGCATTGCACTAACGATCTAACGTTGTGCACTGAAGAATAACATATAGGTTATGCACTTTTTGTATTGCATTGTACAACTGAACTACCTCATTCCTATGTTGATTAAAGACATAACGTTTGTTGTTGCATTACATTGCATTGCACTAACGATCTAACGTTGTGCACTGAAGAATAACATATAGGTTATGCACTTTTTGCATTGCATTGCACTGCACACCAGAACTAAATCATTCCCATGTTCATAAAAGAGATAACGTTTGTTGGTGCATTGCATTGCATTGCATTGATTTGCATTGCTTTGCACTGCATTGCTTTGCACTGCATTGCATTGCTTTGCATTGCATTGCACTAACGATCTAATGTTGTGCACTGAAGAATAACATATAGGTCATGCACTTTTTGCATTGCATTGCATTGCATACCAGAACTGAATCATTCCAATGTTCATTAAAGTGTGTTGTTGCATTGCATTGTATTGTATTGCATTGCATTGCAATGTATTGCAATGCAATGTTTTGCGTTGCATTACATTCATTTGCATTGCTTTGCACTGCATTGCATTGCACTAAAGATCTAACGCTGTGCACTGAAGAATAACATATAGGTTATGCTCTTTTCGCATTGCATTGCACACCAGAACAAAATCATTCCCAAGTTCAATATAGAGATGATATGTGTGTTGTTGCATTGCATTGCATTGCATTGCATTGCATTGAATTGCATTGCACTAACGATCTAACGTTGTGCACTGAAGAATAACATATGTTATGCACTTTTTGCATTGCATTGCACACCAGAACTACCTCATTCCTATGTTGATTAAAGACATAACGAGTGTTTTTCATTGCATTGTATTGCACTATATTGATTTGCATTGCTTTGCACTGCACTGCATTGCATTGCATTGCATTACACTAACGCTCTAACGTTGTGCACTGAAGAATAACATATATGTTATGCACTTTTTGCATTGCATTGCACACCAGAACTAAATCATTCCCATGTTCATTAAAGACATAACGTGTGTTGTTGCATTGCATTGTATTGCATTGCATTGATTTGCATTGCTTTGCATTACTTTGCACTGCATTGCATTGCACTAACGATTTAATGTTGTGCACTGAAGAATAACATATAGGTTATGCACTTTTCGCATTGCATTGCATTGCATACCAGAACTAAATCATTCCCATGTTCATTAAAGACATAACGTGTGTTGTTGCATTGCATTGTATTGCATTGCATTGCATTGCAATGTATTGCAATGCAATGTTTTGCGTTGCATTACATTGATTTGCATTGCTTTGCACTGCATTGCATTGCACTAAAGATCTAACGTTGTGCACTGAAGAATAACATATAGTATGCACTTTTCGCATTGCATTGCATTGAACACCAGAACTAAATCATTCCCATGTTCATTAAAGACATAACATCATTGCAATGAATTGCACTGCTTTGCATTGCTTTGCACTGCATTGCATTGCACTAACGTTCTAACGTTGTGCACTGAAGAATAACATATGTTATGCACTTTTTGCATTGCATTGCACACCAGAACTACCTCATTCCCATGTTCATTAAAAACATAACGTGTGTTGCTGCATTGCATTGTATTTGATTGCATTGATTTGCATTGCTTTGCACTGCATTGCACTGCATTGCACTGCATTGCACTGCATTGCACTGCATTGCACTGCATTGCATTGCACTAACGATCTGACGTTGTGCACTGAAGAATAACATAAAGGTTATGCACTTTTCGCATTGCATTGCACACCAGAACTACCTCATTCCCATGTTGATTAAAGACATAACGAGTGTTTTTCATTGCATTGTATTGCACTATATTGATTTGCATTGCTTTGCATTGCTTTGCATTGCTTTGCTTTGCATTGCTCTGCATTGCTCTGCATTGCTCTGCATTGCTCTGCATTGCATTGCATTGCATTGCATTGCATTGCATTGCTTTGCTTTGCACTGCATTGCATTGCACTAACGATCTAACGTTGTGCACTGAAGAATAACATATGTTATGCACTTTTTGCATTGCATTGCACACCAGAACTACCTCATTCCCATGTTCATTAAAAACATAACGTGTGTTGTTGCATTGCTTTGCACTGCATTGCATTGCATTGCATGGCATTGCATTGCACTAACGATCTAACGTTGTGCACTGAAGAATAACATATAGGTTATGCACGTATTGCATTCCATTGCACACCAGAACTAAATCATTCCCATGTTCATTAAAGTCATAACGTGTATTGTTGCATTGCATTGTATTGCATTGTATTGCATTGCTTTGCATTGCTTTGCATTCCTTTGCATTGCTTTGCATTGCTTTGCATTGCTTTGCACTGCATTGCATTGCACAAACGATCTAACGTTGTGCACTGAAGAATAACATATAGGTTATGCTCTTTTCGCATTGCATTGCACACCAGAACAAAATCATTCCCAAGTTCATTATAGAGATGATATGTGTGTTGTTGCATTGCATTGCATTGCATTGCATTGCATTGCATTGCATTGCTTTGCACTGCATTGCATTGCATTGCATTGCATTGCATTGCATTGCACTAACGATCTAACTTTGTGCACGAAAGAATGACATATAGGTTATGCACTTTTTGCATTTCATTGGACACCAGACCTAAATCATTCCCATGTTCATTAAAGAGATAACGTTTGTTGGTGCATTGCATTGCATTGCACTAGCGATGTAACGTTGTGCACTCAAGAATAACATATAGGTTATGCACTTTTTGCATTTCATTGCATTGCACACTAGAAATACCTCATTCCCATGTTGATTAAAGACATAACGTGTGTTGTTGCATTGCATTGCATTGCATTGATTTGCAATGCCTTGTACTGCATTGCATTGCATTGCATTGCACTAACGATCTAACTTTGTGCACTGAAGAATAACATAGGTTATGCACTTTTCGCATTGCATTGCATTGCATGCCAGACTACTAAATCATTCCCATGTTCATTAAGATAACGTGTGTTGTTGCAATTGCATTGCATTGCATTTTATTGCACAAACGATCTAACGTTGTGCACTGAAGAAAAACATATAGGTTATGCACTTTTTGCATTGCATTGCATTGCACATCAGAACTAAATCATTCCCATGTTCATTAAAGAGATAATGTTTGTTGTTGCATTGCATTGCATTGCATTGCACAAACGATCTAACGTTTTGCTCTGAAGAATAACATATAGGTTATGCACTTTTCGCATTGCATTGCACACCAGAAATAAATCATTCCCATGTTCTTTAAAGAGATGATATGTGTGTTGTTGCATTGCATTGCACTAACGATCTAACGTTGTGCACTGAAGAATAACATATAGGTTATACACTTTTTGCATTGCATTGCACACTAGAACTTAACCATTCCCATGTTCATTAAAGAGATAACGTGTGCTGTTGCATTGCATTGCACTAAGGATCTAACGTTGTGCATTGAAGAATAACATATAGGCTATGCACTTCTTGCATTGCATTACACACCAGAAGTAACTCATTCCCAAACTACATTGCATTGCATTTCACACAAGATCAAACTTTGTGCATTGAAGAATAACATATAAGCTATGAGTGCATCACAAACATACAATAACTATCTCAACTATCTACATTCCACTGCATAAAATATCTAACTGATATAGTTAGATATAATAATAATACATTATTATTCAACGCTAATTCTTAGATCGTTTGTGCAATGCAACACTCATGTTATGTTTTCATTGCACATGAGGTATGAAGTAGTTTATTCTATGCATTGTAATGCAAGAGGTAAATGCAATAATTTCCCTTAAAAGAATAAATGAATAAGTTAGCTATTGTGCACTGCCAATGCACATATGTCATGTGTCAAATCAGGCCTACAGAGGTCCCTCTTGTCTTATATAACATCACAAGAAGTCAGTCTTGTATGTTTAGTAAGCCAGACAGTAGTCCATATTTGACTGATTGAACATATTTTTGGCAAAAGAGTCCTCAAAAGGTATTTTGTGTATATTATAAACTTATAGACTCCTTCTGATGTTAAATCAGCCATAGAGAGGTGCATATTTGACCTATTGAACTTATTTCTGGTCAAAGGGTCCTCAAAGGTTTTTAAACAAACTTATAGACTCCTTTTGATGTTACATCACCCATAAAAAAAAGTACATTTTTGACCTACTAAACATATTTCTGCCAAGAGACCATGAAACTTAACTCACTATACGTACATATTGACTTCTCGTGATGTTAACTCAGGCAAGGAGTAGTCGATATTTGACCGATTGAACACATTTTTGGCCAAAGAGGCCTAAAAATGTTTTTTTTTTTTACTCTTATAAATTTATAGACTCCTTCTGATGTTAAATCAGCCATATTTCAACTACTGGGAAAAAGAGTACTCGATCTTGAACTTTCTGTACATACTCTAGACATCTTCTGATGCTTCATAAGCCATTTAGAAGTCCATATCTGACCTGTTAAACTTATTTCTGGTCAATGGGTCCTAAAAGGTTTTAAATATATATAATCTTATATAATATATAATACTTAAGCTATATAATCTTATAGACTAATTCTGATGTTAAATCAGCCATACAGAGGTCACTTTTTTTACCTACTAAACATAATTCGGGCCAAAGAGTACTCAAACGTGAAGTTTCCTTGATCTTGGGCTTTCTATACATACTCATAGACTCCTTCTGGTGCTTCATAAGCCATATAGATGTCCATATCTGACCTTTTGAACTTATTTGTGGTCAAAGTGTCCTCAAAAGTTTTCAAACTATAGAAAGTTAAAGACTGCTTTTGATTATAAATCAGCTATACAGAGGTCCCCTTTTGACCTCCTGAACATGTTTCTGGCCAAAGAGTCCTCGATCTTATGCTTTCTATACATGCTCATAGACTCCTTCTGATGCCTCATAAGCCATATAGATGTCCATATCTGACCTTTTGAACTTATTTGTGGTCAAAGTATCCTAAAAAAATTCAAACTATATAAAGTTATAGACTCCTTTTGATGATAAGTCAGCTATACAGAGGTCCCCTTTTGACCTCCTGAACATGTTTCTGGCCAAAGAGTCCTCGATCTTGGGATTTCTATACATACTCATAGACTCCTTCTGGTGCTTCATAAGCCATATAGATGTCCATATCTGACCTTTTGAACTTATTTGTGGTCAAAGAGTCCTATGAAAAAAATTCAAACTATATAAAGTTATAGACTCCTTTTGATGATAAATCAGCTATACAGAGTTCCCCTTTTGACCTTCTGGCCAAAGAGTCCTTGATCTTGGGGCTTTCTATACATACTCATAGACTCCTTCTGATGCTTCATAAGCCATATAGATGTCCATATCTGACCTTTTGAACTTATTTGTGGTCAAAGTGTCCTAAAAAAAATTTCAAACTATATAAAGTTATAGACTCCTTTTGATGATAAATCAGCTATACAGAGGCCCCCTTTTGAACTACTGAACATATTTCTGGCCAAAGAGTCCTCGATCTTATGCTTTCTATACATACTCATAGACTCCTTCTGATGCCTCATAAGCCATATAGATGTCCATATCTGACCTTTTGAACTTATTTGTGGTCAAAGTATCCTAAAAAAAATTCAAACTATATAAAGTTATAGACTCCTTTTGATGATAAGTCAGCTACACAGAGGTCCCCTTTTGACCTCCTGAACATATTTCTGGCCAAAGAGTCCTCGATCTTGGGCTTTCTATACATACTCATAGACTCCTGGTGCTTCATAAGATATGGATTTCCATATCTGACCTTTTGAACTTATTTGTGGTCAAAGTGTCCTCAAAATTTTTCAAACTATAGAAAGTTATAGTCTCCTTTTGATGACAAATCAGCTATACAGAGGTCAACTTTTGACCTCCTAAACATATTTCTGGCCAAACAGTCCTTGATCTTGGGCTTTCTATATATACTCATAGACTCCTTCTGATGCCTCATAAGCCATGTAGATGTCCATATCTGACCTTTTGAACTTATTTGTGGTCAAAGTGTCCTAAAAAAAATTCAAACTATATAAAGTTATAGACTACTTTTGATGATAAATCAGCTATACAGAGGTCCCCATTTGACCTCCTGAACATATTTCTGGCCAAAGAGTCCTTGATCTTGGGCTTTCTATACATACTCATAGACCACTTCTGATGCTTCATAAGCCATATAGATGTCCATATCTGACCTTTCGAACTTATTTTTGGTCAAAGTGTCCTAAAAATTTTCAAACCATAATAGTTATAGACTCCTTTTAAAGATAAATCAGCTATACAGAGGGCCCCTTTTGACCTACTGAACGTATTTCTGGCCAAAGAGTCCTCGATCTTGCGTTTTCGATACATACTCATAGACTCCTTCTGATGCTTCATAAGCCATATAGATGTCCATATCTGACCTTTTGAACTTATTTGTGGTCAAAGTGTCCTCAAAATTTTTCAAACTATAGAAAGTTATAGGCTCCTTTTGATGATAAGTCAGCTATACAGAGGTCCCCTTTTGACCTCCTGAACATGTTTCTGGCCAAAGAGTCCTCGATCTTGGGATTTCTATACATACTCATAGACTCTTTCTGGTGCTTCATAAGCCATATAGATGTCTATATCTGACCTTTTGAACTTATTTGTGGTCAAAGTGTCCTATAAAAAAAATTCAAACTATATAAAGTTATAGACTCCTTTTGATGATAAATCAGCTATACAGAGGTCCCCTTTTGACCTCCTGAATATAATTCTGGCCAAAGAGTCCTCGATCTTGGGCTTTCTATACATACTCATAGACTCCTTCTGATGCTTCATAAGCCATATAGATGTCCATATCTGACCTTTTGAACTTACTTGTGGTCAAAGTGTCCTAACATTTTTTCAAACTATAGAAAGTTATACACTCCTTTCGATGATAAATCAGCTATACAAATGGCCCCTTTTGACCTACTGAACATATTTCTGGCCAAATAGTCCTCGATCTTGGGCTTTCTATACATACTCATAGACTCCTTCTGGTGCTTCATAAGCCATATAGATTTCCATATCTGACATTTTGAACTTATTTGTGGTCAAAGTGTCCTCAAAATTTTTCAAACTATAAAAAGTTATAGACTCCTTTTGATGATAAATCAGCTATACAGAGGTCAACTTTTGACCTCCTAAACATATTTCTGGCCAAACAGTCCTTGATCTTGGGGCTTTCTATACATACTCATAGATGCCTTCTGATACTTCATAAGCCATATAGATGTCCATATCTGACCTTTTGAACTTATTTGTGGTCAAAGTGTCCTAAAAAAAATTAAAACTATATAAAGTTATAGACTCCTTTTGATGATAAGTCAGCTATACAGAGGTCCCCTTTTGACCTCCTGAACATATTTCTGGCCAAAGAGTCCTCGATCTTGGGCTTTCTATACATACTCATAGACTCCTGGTGCTTCATAAGATATGGATTTCCATATCTGACCTTTTGAACTTATTTGTGGTCAAAGTGTCCTCAAAATTTTTCAAACTATAGAAAGTTATAGTCTCCTTTTGATGACAAATCAGCTATACAAAGGTCAACTTTTGACCTCCTAAACATATTTCTGGCCAAACAGTCCTTGATCTTGGGCTTTCTATACATACTCATAGACTCCTTCTGATGCTTCATAAGCCATATAGATGTTCATATCTGACCTTTTGAACTTATTTGTGGTCAAAGTGTCCTAAAAAAAATTCAAACTATATAAAGTTATAGACTACTTTTGATGATAAATCAACTATACAGAGGTCCCCATTTGACCTCCTGAACATATTTCTGGCCAAAGAGTCCTTGATCTTGGGCTTTCTATACATACTCATAGACAACTTCTGATGCTTCATAAGCCATATAGATGTCCATATCTGACCTTTTGAACTTATTTTTGGTCAAAGTGTCCTAAAATTTTTCAAACCATAATAGTTATAGACTCCTTTTAAAGATAAATCAGCTATACAGAGGGCCCCTTTTGACCTACTGAACGTATTTCTGGCCAAAGAGTCCTCGATCTTGCGTTTTCGATACATACTCATAGACTCCTTCTGGTGATTCATAAGCCATATAGATGTCCATATCTGACCTTTTGAACTTATTTGTGGTCAAAGTGTCCTCAAAATTTTTCAAACTATATAAGGTTATAGACTCCTTTTGATGATAAATCAACAGAGGTCATCTTTTGACATCCTAAACATATTTCTGGCCAAAGAGTCCTTGATCTTGGGCCTTCTATACATACTCATAGACTCCTTCTGATGCTTCATAAGCCATATAGATGTCCATATCTGACCTTTTGAACTTATTTGTGGTCAAAGTGTCCTCAAAATTTTTCAAACTATATAAAGTTATAGACTCCTTTTGATGATAAATCAGCTATACAGAGGTCCCCTTTTGACATCCTAAACATATTTCTGGCCAAAGAGTCCTTGATCTTGGGGCTTTCTATACATACTCATAGACTCCTTCTGATGCTTCATAAGCCATATAGATGTCCATATCTGACCTTTTGAACTTATTTGTGGTCAAAGTGTCCTAAAATTTTTCAAACCATATATAGTTATAGACTCCTTTTAAAGATAAATCAGCTATACAGAGGGCCCCTTTTGACCTACTGAACGTATTTCTGGCCAAAGAGCCCTCAATCTTGCGTTTTCGATACATACTCATAGACTTCTTCTGATGCTTCATAAGCCATATAGATGTCCATATCTGACCTTTTGAACTTTGTGGTCAAAGTGTCCTCAAAAGTTTTCAAACTATATAAAGTTAAAGACTCCTTTTGATGATAAATCAGCTATACAGAGGTCCCCTTTTGACCTCCAGAACATATTTCTGGCCAAAGAGTCCTCGATCTTGGGCTTTCTTTATATACTAATAGACTGCTTCTGATGCTTTATAAGCCATATAGATTTCCATATCTGACCTTTTGAACTTATTTGTGGTCAAAGTGTCCTAAAAAAAATTCAAACTATGTAAGTTATAGAATCCTTTTGATGATAAATCAGCTATACAGATGTCCCATTTTGACCTCCTGAACATATTTCTGGCCAAAGAGTCCTTGATCTTGGGCTTTCTATACATACTCATAGACGCCTTCTGATGCTTCATAAGCCATATAGATGTCCATATCTGACCTTTTGAACTTATTTGTGGTCAAAGTGTCCTAAAATTTTTCAAACCATATATAGTTATAGACTCCTTTTAAAGATAAATCAGCTATACAGAGTGCCCCTTTTGACCTCCTGAACATGTTTCTGGCCAAAGAGTCCTCGATCTTGGGATTTCTATACATACTCTTAGACTCCTTCTGGTGCTTCATAAGCCATATAGATGTCTATATCTGACCTTTTGAACTTATTTGTGGTCAAAGTGTCCTATAAAAAAATTCAAACTATATAAAGTTATAGACTCCTTTTGATGATAAATCAGCTATACAGAGGTCCCCTTTTGACCTACTGAACATATTTCTGGCCAAAGAGTCCTTGATCTTGGGGCTTTCTATACATACTCATAGACTCCTTCTGATGCTTCATAAGCCATATAGATGTCCATATCTGACCTTTTGAACTTATTTGTGGTCAAAGTGTCCTATAAAAAAAATTCAAACTATATAAAGTTATAGACTTCTTTTGATGATAAATCAGGTATACAGAGGGCCCCTTTTGATCTACTGAACATGTTTCTGGCCAAAGAGTCCTCAATCTTGGGCTTTCTATACATACTCATAGATTCCTTCTGATGCTTCATAAGCCATATAGATGTCCATACCTGACCTTTTGAACTTATTTGTGGTCAAAGTGTCCTCAAAATATTTCAAACAATAGAAAGTTATAGACTACTTTTGATGATAAATCAGCTATACAGAGGTCCCCTTTTGACCTCCTGTACATATTTCTGGCCAAAGAGTCCTCAATCTTGGGCTTTCTATACATACTCATAGACTCCTTCTGATGCTTCATAAGCCATATAGATGTCCATATCTGACCTTTTGAACTTATTTCTGGTCATCAAATTTTTTAAACTATATAAAGTTTATGGATTTCCATATCTGACCTTTTGAACTTATTTGTGGTCAAAGTGTCCTCAAAATTTTTCAAACTATAGAAAGTTATAGTCTCCTTTTGATGACAAATCAGCTATACAGAGGTCAACTTTTGACCTCCTAAACATATTTCTGGCCAAACAGTCCTTGATCTTGGGCTTTCTATACATACTCATAGACTCCTTCTGATGCCTCATAAGCCATGTAGATGTCCATATCTGACCTTTTGAACTTATTTGTGGTCAAAGTGTCCTAAAAAAAATTCAAACTATATAAAGTTATAGACTACTTTTGATGATAAATCAGCTATATAGAGGTCCCCATTTGACCTCCTGAACATATTTCTGGCCAAAGAGTCCTTGATCTTGGGCTTTCTATACATACTCATAGACCACTTCTGATGCTTCATAAGCCATATAGATGTCCATATCTGACCTTTTGAACTTATTTTTGGTCAAAGTGTCCTAAAATTTTTCAAACCATAATAGTTATAGACTCCTTTTAAAGATAAATCAGCTATACAGAGGGCCCCTTTTGACCTACTGAACGTATTTCTGGCCAAAGAGTCCTCGATCTTGCGTTTTCGATACATACTCATAGACTCCTTCTGATGCTTCATAAGCCATATAGATGTCCATATCTGACCTTTTGAACTTATTTGTGGTCAAAGTGTCCTCAAAATTTTTCAAACTATAGAAAGTTATAGACTCCTTTTGTTGATAAATCAGCTATACAGAGGTCCCCTTTTGACCTCTTGAACATATTTCTGGCCAAAGAGTCCTCGATCTTGGGCTTTCTATACATACTCATAGACTCCTTCTGATGATTCATAAGCCATATAGATGTCCATATCTGACCTTTTGAACTTATTTGTGGTCAAAGTGTCCTCAAAATTTTTCAAACTATATAAGGTTATAGACTCCTTTTGATGATAAATCAACAGAGGTCCCCTTTTGACATCCTAAACATATTTCTGGCCAAAGAGTCCTTGATCTTGGGCTTTCTATACATACTCATAGACTCCTTCTGATGCTTCATAAGCCATATAGATGTCCATATCTGACCTTTTGAACTTTGTGGTCAAAGTGTCCTCAAAAGTTTTCAAACTATATAAAGTTAAAGACTCCTTTTGATGATAAATCAGCTATACAGAGGTCCCCTTTTGACCTCCAGAACATATTTCTGGCCAAAGAGTCCTCGATCTTGGGCTTTCTATATATACTAATAGACTGCTTCTGATGCTTCATAAGCCATATAGATTTCCATATCTGACCTTTTGAACTTATTTGTGGTCAAAGTGTCCTAAAAAAAATTCAAACTATGTAAGTTATAGAATCCTTTTGATGATAAATCAGCTATACAGAGGTCCCATTTTGACCTCCTGAACATATTTCTGGCCAAAGAGTCCTTGATCTTGGGCTTTCTATACATACTCATAGACGCCTTCTGATGCTTCATAAGCCATATAGATGTCCATATCTGACCTTTTGAACTTATTTGTGGTCAAAGTGTCCTAAAATTTTTCAAACCATATATAGTTATAGACTCCTTTTAAAGATAAATCAGCTATACAGAGGGCCCCTTTTGACCTACTGAACGTATTTCTGGCCAAAGAGCCCTCGATCTTGCGTTTTCGATACATACTCATAGACTTCTTCTGATGCTTCATAAGCCATATAGATGTCCATATCTGACCTTTTGAACTTTGTGGTCAAAGTGTCCTCAAAAGTTTTCAAACTATATAAAGTTAAAGACTCCTTTTGATGATAAATCAGCTATACAGAGGTCCCCTTTTGACCTCCATAACATATTTCTGGCCAAAGAGTCCTCGATCTTGGCCTTTCTATATATACTAATAGACTGCTTCTGATGCTTCATAAGCCATATAGATTTCCATATCTGACCTTTTGAACTTATTTGTGGTCAAAGTGTCCTATAAAAAAATTCAAACTATATAAAGTTATAGACTCCTTTTGATGATAAATCAGCTATACAGAGGTCCCCTTTTGACCTACTGAACATATTTCTGGCCAAAGAGTCCTTGATCTTGGGGCTTTCTATACATACTCATAGACTCCTTCTGATGCTTCATAAGCCATATAGATGTCCATATCTGACCTTTTGAACTTATTTGTGGTCAAAGTGTCCTATAAAAAAAATTCAAACTATATAAAGTTATAGACTTCTTTTGATGATAAATCAGGTATACAGAGGGCCCCTTTTGATCTACTGAACATGTTTCTGGCCAAAGAGTCCTCAATCTTGGGCTTTCTATACATACTCATAGATTCCTTCTGATGCTTCATAAGCCATATAGTAGATGTCCATACCTGACCTTTTGAACTTATTTGTGGTCAAAGTGTCCTCAAAATATTTCAAACAATAGAAAGTTATAGACTCCTTTTGATGATAAATCAGCTATACAGAGGTCCCCTTTTGACCTCCTGTACATATTTCTGGCCAAAGAGTCCTCGATCTTGGGCTTTCTATACATACTCATAGACTCCTTCTGATGCTTCATAAGCCATATAGATGTCCATATCTGACCTTTTGAACTTATTTCTGGTCATCAAATTTTTTAAACTATATAAAGTTATAGACTCTTTCTGATTACAAATCAGCTATTCAGAGGTCCCCTTTTGACCTACTGAACATATTTCTGGCCAAAGAGTCCTCGATCTTATGCTTTCTGTACATACTCATAGACTCCTTCTGATGCCTCATAAGCCATATAGATGTCCATATCTGACCTTTTGAACTTATTTGTGGTCAAAGTGTCCTAACATTTTTTCAAACTATATAAAGTTATAGACTTCTTTTGATGATAAATCAGCTATACAGAGGGCCCCTTTTGATCTACTGAACATGTTTCTGGCCAAAGAGTCCTCAATCTTGGGCTTTCTATACATACTCATAGATTCCTTCTGATGCTTCATAAGCCATATAGATGTCTATATCTGACCTTTTGAACTTATCTTTGGTCAAAGTGTCCTCAAAATTTTTCAAACTATATAAAGTTATAGACTCCTTCTGATAATAAATCAGCTATACCAAGGTCACCTTTTGACCTTCTGAACATATTTCTGGCCAAAGAGTTCTTGAACATTATCTTGCTATACTACAGATTGACTTGTTGTGATGTTATATTAACCAGCCAGTAGTCTATTTTTGACCTTCTGAACATATTTCTGGCCAGAGTCCGTGAACATCAACTCGCTATACATATAGACTGACTTCTCGTAATGTAAAATCAGGCAGACAGTAGTCCATATTTGACTGATTGAAAAAAAAAATTGACCAAAGAGTTCTCTAAAGGATTTTGTCTATCATAAATGTATAGACTCAGCCATACAGAAGTCCATATTTGACCTTCTGAACATATTTCTGGCCAGAGACCTTGAACATTTACCTTACTATTTATATTTCTCCTACCATAAAGACTTCTCATGATGTTATGTCAGCCAGACTGTAGCCATATTTGACTGATTTAACATGTTTTTGGCCAAAGAATCCTCAAAATGTTTTTTACTCTTAGAAACTCATAGACTCCTTCTGATGTTAAATCGGCCATACAGAAGTCCATATTTGACCCAAGGAATGTATTTATGGCCATAGAGTTCTCGATCTTGACCTTTCTATACATACTCATAGACTCCTTCTAATGTTACATAAGCCATATAGATATCCATATCTGACCTTTTTAACTTATTTCTGGTCATCAAAAGTTTTTAAACTATATAAAGTTATAGACTCTTTCTGATGATAAATCAGCTATACAAAGGTCACCTTTTGACCTTTTGAACATATTTCTGGCCAAAGAGTTCTTGAACATTATCTTGCTTGAACTTTTGACTTTTGACTACAGATTGACTTGTTGTGATGTTATATTAACCAGCCAGTAGTCTATTTTTGACCTACTGAAAATATTTCTGGCCAGAGTCCGTGAACATTAACTCACTATACAATATAGACTGACTTCTTGCAATGCCAAACCAGGCAGGCAGTAGTCCATATTTGACCGATTGAAAAAAAATGTGACCAAAGAGTTCTCAAAAGGATTTTGTCTGTCATAATCTATAGACTCCTTCTGATGTCCGAAAATATTACTGGCCAAAGAGTCCTTAAAGATTAACACTATACATTCAGATTGATATCTTCGGATGTTATATCATCATGACAAAAGTCCATATGTCAAAACATACTGAAATTTTTTCTGGTCAAAGAGTCTCAACTTGACCATTCTATATATACTCATTGACTCTTTCTGATTCTTCATTAGCTATATAGATGTCCATATCTGGCGAATTGAAAATATTTTTGGCAAAAAGGTCCTCACAAGTTAACTTACTAAATACTCATAGACTTCTTCTGATGATACATCACTTTAACAGGTATGTGACCCTCTGAATATATTTTTGGCCAAAGAATCATTGAACATTAACTCTCTATACATATTGACTCTTTTACTAGAAATATGTTCAGTAGGTAAATTATGGAGTACTCTCTGGCTGATGAAGCACTAAAAGGAGTCAATGAGCATGTATAGAATAGCCAAAAAAAAAAAAAAAAAAAAAAAATCATTATGGACAGTTGTCTGGCCGATGGACATCTATATGGCTTATGAGGCATCAGAAGGAGTCTATGAGTATGTACAGAAAGCATAAGATCGAGGACTCTTTGGCCAGAAATATGTTCAGTAGGTCAAAAGGGGACCTCTGAATAGCTGATTTGTAATCAGAAAGAGTCTATAACTTTATATAGTTTAAAAAATTTGATGACCAGAAATAAGTTCAAAAGGTCAGATATGGGCATCTATATGGCTTATGAAGCATCAGAAGGAGTCTATGAGTATGTATAGAAAGCCCAAGATCGAGGACTCTTTGGCCAGAAATATGTACAGGAGGTCAAAAGGGGACCTCTGGATAGCTGATTTATCATCAAAAGGAGTCTATAACTTTCTATAGTTTGAAAAAATGTTAGGACACTTTGACCACAAATAAGTTCAAAAGGTCAGATATGGACATCTATATGGCTTATGAAGCATCAGAAGGAGTCTATGAGTATGTATAGAAAACGCAAGATTGAGGACTCTTTGGCAAAAAATATGTTCAGTAGGCCTAACATCTGTATAGCTGATTTATCATCAAAAGGAGTCTATAACTTACTATAGTTTGAAAAATGTTAGGACACTTTGACCACAAATAAGTTCAAAAGGTCAGATATGGAAATCTATATGGCTTATGAATCATCAGAAGGAGTCTATGAGTATGTATAGAAAGCCGAAGATCGAGGACTCTTTGGCCAGAAATATGTTCAGGAGGTCAAAATGGGACCTCTGGATAGCTGATTTATCATCAAAAGGAGTCTATAACTTTCTATGGTTTGAAAAATTTTGAGGACACTTTGACCACAAATAAGTTCAAAAGGTCAGATATGGAAATCTATATGGCTTATGAAGCATCAGAAGGAGTCTATGAGTATGTATAGAAAGCCCAAGATCGAGGACTCTTTGGCCAGAAATATGTTCTGGAGGTCAAAAGGGGACCTCTGTATAGCTGATTTATCATCAAAAGGAGTCTATAACTTTATATAGTTTGAAAAAATGTTAGGACACTTTGACCACAAATAAGTTCAAAAGGTCAGATATGGAAATCTATATTGCTTATGAAGCATCAGAAGGCGTCTATGAGTATGTATAGAAAGCCCAAGATCGAGGACTCTTTGGCCAGAAATATGTTCTGGAGGTCAAAAGGGGACCTCTGTATAGCTGATTTATCATCAAAAGGAGTCTATAACTTTATATAGTTAGAAAAAATGTTAGGACACTTTGACCACAAATAAGTTCAAAAGGTCAGATATGGAAATCTATATGGCTTATGAAGCATCAGAAGGCGTCTATGAGTATGTATAGAAAGCCCAAGATCGAGGACTCTTTGGCCAGAAATATGTTCTGGAGGTCAAAAGGGGACCTCTGTATAGCTGATTTATCTTTAAAAGGAGTCTATAACTTTATATAGTTTGAAAAATTTTAGGACACTTTGACCACAAATAAGTTCAAAAGGTCAGATATGGACATCTATATGGCTTATGAAGCATCAGAAGGAGTCTATGGGTATGTATAGAAAGCCCAAGATCGAGGACTCTTTGGCCAGAAATATGTTCAGGAGGTCAAAGGGGGACCTCTGTATAGCTGATTTATCATCAAAAGGAGTCTATAACTTTATATAGTTTGAATTTTTTTAGGACACTTTGACCACAAATATGTCAGATATGGAAATCTATATGGCTTATGAAGCATCAGAAGGAGTCTATGAGTATGTATAGAAAGCCCAAGATCGAGGACTCTTTGGCCAGAAATATGTTCTGGACGTCAAAAGGGGACCTCTGTATAGCTGATTTATCATCAAAAGCAGTCTTTAACTTTCTATAGATTGAAAACTTTTGAGGACACTTTGACCACAAATAAGTTCAAAAGGTCAGATATGGACATCTATATGGCTTATGAAGCACCAGAAGGAGTCTATGAGTATGTATAGAAAGCCCAAGATCAAGGACTCTTTGGCCAGAAATATGTTCAGTAGGTCAGAAGGGGCCCTCTGTTTAGCTGATTTATCATCAAAAGGAGTCTATAACTATCTATAGTTTCAAAAAATGTTAGGACACTTTGACCACAAATAAGTTCAAAAGGTCAGATATGGACATCTATATGGCTTATGAAGCATCAGAAGGAGTCTATGAGTATGTATAGAAAACGCAAGATTGAGGACTCTTTGGCAAAAAATATGTTCAGTAGGCCTAACATCTGTATAGCTGATTTATCATCAAAAGGAGTCTATAACTTACTATAGTTTGAAAAATGTTAGGACACTTTGATCACAAATAAGTTCAAAAGGTCAGATATGGAAATCTATATGGCTTATGAATCATATGAAGGAGTCTATGAGTATGTATAGAAAGCCCAAGATCGAGGACTCTTTGGCCAGAAATATGTTCAAGAGGTCAAAAGGGGACCTCTGTATAGCTGATTTATCAACAAAAGGAGTCTATAACTTTCTATAGTTTGAAAAATTTTGAGGACACTTTGACCACAAATAAGTTCAAAAGGTCAGATATGGACATCTATATGGCTTATGAAGCATCAGAAGGAGTCTATGAGTATGTATCGAAAATGCAAGATCGAGGACTCTTTGGCCAGAAATACTTTCAGTAGGTCAAAAGGGGCCCTCTGTATAGCTGATTTATCTTTAAAAGGAGTCTATAACTATTATGGTTTGAAAAATGTTAGGACACTTTGACCACAAATAAGTTCAAAAGGTCAGATATGGACATCTATATGGCTTATGAAGCATCAGAAGGAGTCTATGAGTATGTATAGAAAGCCCAAGATCAAGGACTCTTTGGCCAGAAAAATGTTCTGGAGGTCAGAAGGGGCCCTCTGTTTAGCTGATTTATCATCAAAAGGAGTCTATAACTATCTATAGTTTGAAAAAATGTTAGGACACTTTGACCACAAATAAGTTCAAAAGGTCAGATATGGACATCTATATGGCTTATGAAGCATCAGAAGGAGTCTATGAGTATGTATCGAAAATGCAAGATCGAGGACTCTTTGGCCAGAAATACTTTCAGTAGGTCAAAAGGGGCCCTCTGTATAGCTGATTTATCTTTAAAAGGAGTCTATAACTATTATGGTTTGAAAAATGTTAGGACACTTTGACCACAAATAAGTTCAAAAGGTCAGATATGGACATCTATATGGCTTATGAAGCATCAGAAGGAGTCTATGAGTATGTATAGAAAGCCCAAGATTAAGGACTGTTTGGCCAGAAATATGTTTAGGAGGTCAAAAGTTGACCTCTGTATAGCTGATTTATCATCAAAAGGAGTCTATAACTATCTATAGTTTGAAAAAATGTTAGGACACTTTGACCACAAATAAGTTCAAAAGGTCAGATATGGAAATCTATATCTTATGAAGCACCAGAAGGAGTCTATGAGTATGTATAGAAAGCCCAAGATCGAGGACTCTTTGGCCAGAAATATGTTCAGGAGGTCAAAAGGGGACCTCTGTATAGCTGACTTATCATCAAAAGGAGTCTATAACTTTATATAGTTTTAATTTTTTTTAGGACACTTTGACCACAAATAAGTTCAAAAGGTCAGATATGGACATCTATATGGCTTATGAAGCATCAGAAGAAGTCTATGAGTATGTATCGAAAACGCAAGATCGAAGGCTCTTTGGCCAGAAATACCTTCAGTAGGTCAAAAGGGGCCCTCTGTATAGCTGATTTATCTTTAAACGGAGTCTATAACTATATATGGTTTGAAAAATTTTAGGACACTTTAACCACAAATAAGTTCAAAAGGTCAGATATGGACATCTATATGGCTTATGAAGCATCAGAAGGAGTCTATGAGTATGTATAGAAAGCCCAAGATCAAGGACTCTTTGGCCAGAAATATGTTTAAGATGTCAAAAGGGGACCTCTGTAGAGCTGATTTATCATCAAAAGGAGTCTATAACTTTATATAGTTAGAAAAAATGTTAGGACACTTTGACCACAAATAAGTTCAAAAGGTCAGATATGGAAATCTATATGGCTTATGAAGCATCAGAAGGCGTCTATGAGTATGTATAGAAAGCCCAAGATCGAGGACTCTTTGGCCAGAAATATGTTCTGGAGGTCAAAAGGGGACCTCTGTATAGCTGATTTATCTTTAAAAGGAGTCTATAACTTTATATAGTTTGAAAAATTTTAGGACACTTTGACCACAAATAAGTTCAAAAGGTCAGATATGGAAATCTATATGGCTTATGAAGCATCAGAAGGAGTCTATGGGTATGTATAGAAAGCCCAAGATCGAGGACTCTTTGGCCAGAAATATGTTCAGGAGGTCAAAGGGGGACCTCTGTATAGCTGATTTATCATCAAAAGGAGTCTATAACTTTATATAGTTTGAATTTTTTTAGGACACTTTGACCACAAATAAGTTCAAAATGTCAGATATGGAAATCTATATGGCTTATGAAGCATCAGAAGGAGTCTATGAGTATGTATAGAAAGCCCAAGATCGAGGACTCTTTGGCCAGAAATATGTTCTGGACGTCAAAAGGGGACCTCTGTATAGCTGATTTATCATCAAAAGCAGTCTTTAACTTTCTATAGATTGAAAACTTTTGAGGACACTTTGACCACAAATAAGTTCAAAAGGTCAGATATGGACATCTATATGGCTTATGAAGCACCAGAAGGAGTCTATGAGTATGTATAGAAAGCCCAAGATCAAGGACTCTTTGGCCAGAAATATGTTCAGTAGGTCAGAAGGGGCCCTCTGTTTAGCTGATTTATCATCAAAAGGAGTCTATAACTATCTATAGTTTCAAAAAATGTTAGGACACTTTGACCACAAATAAGTTCAAAAGGTCAGATATGGACATCTATATGGCTTATGAAGCATCAGAAGGAGTCTATGAGTATGTATAGAAAACGCAAGATTGAGGACTCTTTGGCAAAAAATATGTTCAGTAGGCCTAACATCTGTATAGCTGATTTATCATCAAAAGGAGTCTATAACTTACTATAGTTTGAAAAATGTTAGGACACTTTGACCACAAATAAGTTCAAAAGGTCAGATATGGAAATCTATATGGCTTATGAATCATCAGAAGGAGTCTATGAGTATGTATAGAAAGCCGAAGATCGAGGACTCTTTGGCCAGAAATATGTTCAAGAGGTCAAAAGGGGACCTCTGTATAGCTGATTTATCAACAAAAGGAGTCTATAACTTTCTATAGTTTGAAAAATTTTGAGGACACTTTGACCACAAATAAGTTCAAAAGGTCAGATATGGACATCTATATGGCTTATGAAGCATCAGAAGGAGTCTATGAGTATGTATCGAAAGCCCAAGATTAAGGACTGTTTGGCCAGAAATATGTTTAGGAGGTCAAAAGTTGACCTCTGTATAGCTGATTTATCATCAAAAGGAGACTATAACTTTCTATAGTTTGAAAAATTTTGAGGACACTTTGACCACAAATAAGTTCAAAAGGTCAGATATGGACATCTATATGGCTTATGAAGCATCAGAAGGAGTCTATGAGTATGTATCGAAAATGCAAGATCGAGGACTCTTTGGCCAGAAATACGTTCAGTAGGTCAAAAGGGGCCCTCTGTTTAGCTGATTTATCATCAAAAGGAGTCTATAACTATCTATAGTTTGAAAAAATGTTAGGACACTTTGACCACAAATAAGTTCAAAAGGTCAGATATGGACATCTATATGGCTTATGAAGCATCAGAAGGAGTCTATGAGTATGTATAGAAAACGCAAGATTGAGGACTCTTTGGCAAAAAATATGTTCAGTAGGCCTAACATCCATATAGCTGATTTATCATCAAAAGGAGTCTATAACTTACTATAGTTTGAAAAATGTTAGGACACTTTGACCACAAATAAGTTCAAAAGGTCAGATATGGAAATCTATATGGCTTATGAATCATCAGAAGGAGTCTATGAGTATGTATAGAAAGCCGAAGATCGAGGACTCTTTGGCCAGAAATATGTTCAAGAGGTCAAAAGGGGACCTCTGTATAGCTGATTTATCAACAAAAGGAGTCTATAACTTTCTATAGTTTGAAAAATTTTGAGGACACTTTGACCACAAATAAGTTCAAAAGGTCAGATATGGACATCTATATGGCTTATGAAGCATCAGAAGGAGTCTATGAGTATGTATCGAAAATGCAAGATCGAGGACTCTTTGGCCAGAAATACGTTCAGTAGGTCAAAAGGGGCCCTCTGTATAGCTGATTTATCTTTAAAAGGAGTCTATAACTATTATGGTTTGAAAAATTTTAGGACACTTTGACCACAAATAAGTTCAAAAGGTCAGATATGGACATCTATATGGCTTATGAAGTATCAGAAGGAATCTATGAGTATGTATAGAAAGCCCCAAGATCAAGGACTGTTTGGCCAGAAATATGTTTAGGAGGTCAAAAGTTGACCTCTGTATAGCTCATTTATCATCAAAAGGAGTCTATAACTTTCTATAGTTTGAAAAAATGTTAGGACACTTTGACCTCAAGTAAGTTCAAAAGGTCAGATATGGACATTTATATGGCTTATGAAGCATCAGAAGGAGTCTATGAGTATGTATAGAAAGCCCATAGATCAAGGTCTCTTTGGTCAGAAATATGTTCAGGAGGTCAAAAGGACCTGTATAGCTGATTTATAATCAAAAGGAGTCTATAACTCTATATAGTTTGAATTTTTTTTAGGACACTTTGACAAGAAATAAGTTCAAAAGGATAGATATGGAGTCTATGAGTATACATACTCATAGACTCCTATATGGCTTATGAAGCATCAGAAGGAGTCTATGAGTATGTATAGAAAGCCCAAGATAGAGGTCTCTTTGGCCAGAAATATGTTCCTTGGGTCAAATATGGAATTCTGTATGTCTGACGTAACATCAGAAAGAGTCAACAAGTATATATGGAAATATCAAGTTTTGAGTACTCACTCCATGGCCAGAAAAAAATTCGGTAGGTCAAATATGGACTTTTGTCAGGATGATGTAACATCCGAAGATATCAGTCTGCATGTATAGTGTTAATCTTTTAGGACTCTTTGGCCAGAAATATTTTCAGTAGGTCAAAAGGGGACCTCTGTATAGCTGATTTATCATCAGAAGGAGACTATAAATTTATATAGTTTGAAAAATTTTGAGGACACTTTGGTCAGAAATAAGTTCAAAAGGTCAGATATGGACATCTATATGGCTTATGAAGCATCAGAAGGAGTTGGACTATATGAATAGAAAGCCCAAGATCGAGGACTCTTTGGCCAAAAATATGTTCCTTGGGTCAAATATGAACTTCTTTATGGTGACGTAACATCATAAAAAGTCAACGAGTATAAAGTAAGGTCAAGTTTCGAGTACTCCTTGGACAGAAAAAAATTCAGTGTCAAATTTGGACCTTTGTCAGGATGATATAACATCTTTAAGGACTCTTTGGCCAGAAATATGTTCAGTAGGTCAAAAGCGTACCTATGTATAGCTCATTCTTATAACATTATGTGCTTTGCACAAATGATCTAACGTTGAGCATCATTAAAGAAACATAGGTTATGCACTTCGTGCATTGCATTGCTTTGCACACCAAAACTAACTCAATGCCATGTTCATTAGAGAGATAACATATGTGTTGTTGCTTTGCACAAACTGTCTAACAACGCACAACGCATTGAAGAATAACATATAGTCTGTGCACTACTTGCATTGAATTGCACAACAGAACTACTCGATCCTATGTTCATTACAAAGATAACGTGTGTTGTTGCATTGCATTGCATTGCATTGCACACACGATCTAACGTTGTGCATTAAAGAATAACATAGGCTATGCACTTCTTGCATTGCATTGCATTGCACACCAGAATTAACTCATTCCCATGTTCATTAAAGAGATAACATATGTGTTGTTGCAATTGCATTGCACAAACGATCTAACATTGTGCACTGAAGAATAACTTATAGGTTATGCATATTTCGCATTGCATTGCACACCAGAACTAAATCATTCCCATGTTCATTATAGAGATGATATGTGTGTTGATGCATTGCATTGCTTTGCATTGCATTGCATTGCACTAACGATCTAACGTTGTGCACTGAAGAATAACATATAGGTTATGCACTTTTTGCATTGCATTGTACAACTGAACTACCTCATTCCTATGTTGATTAAAGACATAACGTTTGTTGTTGCATTACATTGCATTGCACTAACGATCTAACGTTGTGCACTGAAGAATAACATATAGTTTATGCACTTTTTGCATTGCATTGCACTGCACACCAGAACTAAATCATTCCCATGTTCATAAAAGAGATAACGTTTGTTGGTGCATTGCATTGCATTGCATTGCATTGCATTGCATTGCATTGCATTGCATTGCATTGCATTGCATTGCTTTGCACTGCATTGCTTTGCATTGCATTGCACTAACGATCTAATGTTGTGCACTGAAGAATAACATATGGGTCATGCACTTTTTGCATTGCATTGCATTGCATACCAGAACTAAATCATTCCAATGTTCATTAAAGACATAACGTGTGTTGTTGCATTGCATTGTATTGCATTGCATTGCAATGTATTGCAATGCAATGTTTTGCGTTGCATTACATTCATTTGCATTGCTTTGCACTGCATTGCATTGCACTAAAGATCTAACGCTGTGCACTGAAGAATAACATATAGGTTATGCTCTTTTCGCATTGCATTGCACACCAGAACAAAATCATTCCCAAGTTCAATATAGAGATGATATGTGTGTTGTTGCATTGCATTGCATTGCATTGCATTGAATTGCATTGCACTAACGATCTAACGTTGTGCACTGAAGAATAACATATGTTATGCACTTTTTGCATTGCATTGCACACCAGAACTACCTCATTCCTATGTTGATTAAAGACATAACGAGTGTTTTTCATTGCATTGTATTGCACTATATTGATTTGCATTGCTTTGCACTGCACTGCATTGCATTGCATTGCATTGCATTACACTAACGCTCTAACGTTGTGCACTGAAGAATAACATATATGTTATGCACTTTTTGCATTGCATTGCACACCAGAACTAAATCATTCCCATGTTCATTAAAGACATAACGTGTGTTGTTGCATTGCATTGTATTGCATTGCATTGATTTGCATTGCTTTGCATTACTTTGCACTGCATTGCATTGCACTAAAGATCTAACGTTGTGCACTGAAGAATAACATATAGTATGCACTTTTCGCATTGCATTGCATTGAACACCAGAACTAAATCATTCCCATGTTCATTAAAGACATAACATCATTGCAATGAATTGCACTGCTTTGCATTGCTTTGCACTGCATTGCAAAGCACTAACGTTCTAACGTTGTGCACTGAAGAATAACATATGTTATGCACTTTTTGCATTGCATTGCACACCAGAACTACCTCATTCCCATGTTCATTAAAAACATAACGTGTGTTGCTGCATTGCATTGTATTTGATTGCATTGATTTGCATTGCTTTGCACTGCATTGCACTGCATTGCACTGCATTGCACTGCATTGCACTGCATTGCACTGCATTGCACTGCTTTGCACTGCATTGCACTGCATTGCATTGCACTAACGATCTGACGTTGTGCACTGAAGAATAACATATAGGTTATGCACTTTTCGCATTGCATTGCACACCAGAACTACCTCATTCCCATGTTGATTAAAGACATAACGAGTGTTTTTCATTGCATTGTATTGCACTATATTGATTTGCATTGCTTTGCATTGCTTTGCATTGCTTTGCATTGCTTTGCATTGCTTTGCATTGCTTTGCATTGCTTTGCATTGCTTTGCTTTGCATTGCTCTGCATTGCTCTGCATTGCTCTGCATTGCTCTGCATTGCATTGCATTGCATTGCATTGCTTTGCACTGCATTGCATTGCACTAACGATCTAACGTTGTGCACTGAAGAATAACATATGTTATGCACTTTTTGCATTGCATTGCACACCAGAACTACC
Source organism: Rutilus rutilus (assembly GCF_951802725.1). Lineage (NCBI taxonomy): Eukaryota > Metazoa > Chordata > Actinopteri > Cypriniformes > Leuciscidae > Rutilus > Rutilus rutilus. The sequence continues at coordinate 8,000,490 of NC_140226.1, read as the reverse complement.
TCATTCCCATGTTGATTAAAAACATAACGTGTGTTGTTGCATTGCTTTGCACTGCATTGCATTGCATTGCATGGCATTGCATTGCACTAACGATCTAACGTTGTGCACTGAAGAATAACATATAGGTTATGCACGTATTGCATTCCATTGCACACCAGAACTAAATCATTCCCATGTTCATTAAAGTCATAACGTGTATTGTTGCATTGCATTGCTTTGCATTGCTTTGCATTGCTTTGCATTGCTTTGCACTGCTTTGCACTGCATTGCATTGCACAAACGATCTAACGTTGTGCACTGAAGAATAACATATAGGTTATGCTCTTTTCGCATTGCATTGCACACCAGAACAAAATCATTCCCAAGTTCATTATAGAGATGATATGTGTGTTGTTGCATTGCATTGCATTGCATTGCATTGCATTGCATTGCATTGCATTGCATTGCTTTGCACTGCATTGCATTGCATTGCATTGCATTGCACTAACGATCTAACTTTGTGCACGAAAGAATAACATATAGGTTATGCACTTTTTGCATTTCATTGGACACCAGACCTAAATCATTCCCATGTTCATTAAAGAGATAACGTTTGTTGGTGCATTGCATTGCATTGCACTAGCGATGTAACGTTATGCACTCAAGAATAACATATAGGTTATGCACTTTTTGCATTTCATTGCATTGCACACTAGAAATACCTCATTCCCATGTTGATTAAAGACATAACGTGTGTTGTTGCATTGCATTGCATTGCATTGATTTGCAATGCCTTGTACTGCATTGCATTGCATTGCATTGCACTAACGATCTAACTTTGTGCACTGAAGAATAACATAGGTTATGCACTTTTCGCATTGCATTGCATTGCATGCCAGACTACTAAATCATTCCCATGTTCATTAAGATAACGTGTGTTGTTGCAATTGCATTGCATTGCATTTTATTGCACAAACGATCTAACGTTGTGCACTGAAGAAAAACATATAGGTTATGCACTTTTTGCATTGCATTGCATTGCACATCAGAACTAAATCATTCCCATGTTCATTAAAGAGATAATGTTTGTTGTTGCCTTGCATTGCATTGCATTGCACAAACGATCTAACGTTTTGCTCTGAAGAATAACATATAGGTTATGCACTTTTCGCATTGCATTGCACACCAGAAATAAATCATTCCCATGTTCTTTAAAGAGATGATATGTGTGTTGTTGCATTGCATTGCACTAGCGATGTAACGTTGTGCACTGAAGAATAACATATAGGTTATGCACTTTTTGCATTGCATTGCATTGCACACTAGAACTTAACCATTCCCGTGTTCATTAAAGAGATGGTATGTGTGTTGTTGCATTGCATTGCACTAACGATCTAACGTTGTGCACTGAAGAATAACATATAGGTTATACACGTTTTGCATTGCATTGCACACTAGAACTTAACCATTCCCATGTTCATTAAAGAGATAACGTGTGCTGTTGCATTGCATTGCACTAAGGATCTAACGTTGTGCATTGAAGAATAACATATAGGCTATGCACTTCTTGCATTGCATTACACACCCAAAGATCAAACTTTGTGCATTGAAGAATAAGCTATGAGTGCATCACAAACATACAATAACTATCTCAACTATCTACATTCCACTGCATAAAATATCTAACTGATATAGTTAGATATAATAATAATACATTATTATTCAACGCTAATTCTTAGATCGTTTGTGCAATGCAACACTCATGTTATGTTTTCATTGCACATGAGGTATGTAGTTGTTTATTCTATGCATTGTAATGCAAGAGGTAAATGCAATAATTTCCCTTAAAAGAATAAATGAATAAGTTAGTCATTGTGCACTGCCAATGCACATATGTCATGTGTCAAATCAGGCCTATAGAGGTCCCTCTTGTCATCACAAGAACATCACAAGAAGTCAGTCTTGTATGTTTAGTAAGCCAGACAGTAGTCCATATTTGACTGATTGAACATATTTTTGGCAAAAGAGTCCTCAAAAGGTATTTTGTGTATATTATAAACTTATAGACTCCTTCTGATGTTAAATCAGCCATAGAGAGGTGCATATTTGACCTATTGAACTTATTTCTGGTCAAAGGGTCCTCAAAGGTTTTTAAACAAACTTATAGACTCCTTTTGATGTTACATCACCCATAAAAAAAAGTAAATTTTTGACCTACTAAACATATTTCTGCCAAGAGACCATGAAACTTAACTCACTATACGTACATATTGACTTCTCGTGATGTTAACTCAGGCAAGGGGTAGTCGATATTTGACCGATTGAACACATTTTTGGCTAAAGAGGCCTCGAAATGTTTTTTTTTTTTTACTCTTATAAATTTATAGACTCCTTCTGATGTTAAATCAGCCATATTTCAACTACTGGGAAAAAGAGTACTCGATCTTGAACTTTCTGTACATACTCTAGACATCTTCTGATGCTTCATAAGCCATTTAGAAGTCCATATCTGACCTGTTAAACTTATTTCTGGTCAATGGGTCCTAAAAGGTTTTAAATATATATAATCTTATATAATATATAATACTTAAGCTATATAATCTTATAGACTAATTCTGATGTTAAATCAGCCATACAGAGGTCACTTTTTTTACCTACTAAACATAATTCGGGCCAAAGAGTACTCAAACTTGAGCTTTCCTTGATCTTGGGCTTTCTATACATACTCATAGACTCCTTCTGGTGCTTCATAAGCCATATAGATGTCCATATCTGACCTTTTGAACTTATTTGTGGTCAAAGTGTCCTCAAAAGTTTTCAAACTATAGAAAGTTAAAGACTGCTTTTGATTATAAATCAGCTATACAGAGGTCCCCTTTTGAACTACTGAGAAATATTTCTGACCAAAGAGTCCTCGATCTTATGCTTTCTATACATACTCATAGACTCCTTCTGATGCCTCATAAGCCATATAGATGTCCATATCTGACCTTTTGAACTTATTTGTGGTCAAAGTATCCTAAAAAAAATTCAAACTATATAAAGTTATAGACTCCTTTTGATGATAAGTCAGCTATACAGAGGTCCCCTTTTGACCTCCTGAACATGTTTCTGGCCAAAGAGTCCTCGATCTTGGGATTTCTATACATACTCATAGACTCCTTCTGGTGCTTCATAAGCCATATAGATGTCCATATCTGACCTTTTGAACTTATTTGTGGTCAAAGAGTCCTATGAAAAAAATTCAAACTATATAAAGTTATAGACTCCTTTTGATGATAAATCAGCTATACAGAGTTCCCCTTTTGACCTACTGGCCAAAGAGTCCTTGATCTTGGGGCTTTCTATACATACTCATAGACTCCTTCTGATGCTTCATAAGCCATATAGATGTCCATATCTGACCTTTTGAACTTATTTGTGGTCAAAGTGTCCTAAAAAAAATGTCAAACTATATAAAGTTATAGACTCCTTTTGATGATAAATCAGCTATACAGAGGTCCCCTTTTGAACTACTGAACATATTTCTGGCCAAAGAGTCCTCGATCTTATGCTTTCTATACATACTCATAGACTCCTTCTGATGCCTCATAAGCCATATAGATGTCCATATCTGACCTTTTGAACTTATTTGTGGTCAAAGTATCCTAACAAAAATTCAAACTATATAAAGTTATAGACTCCTTTTGATGATAAGTCAGCTATACAGAGGTCCCCTATTGACCTCCTGAACATGTTTCTGGCCAAAGAGTCCTCGATCTTGGGATTTCTATACATACTCATAGACTCCTTCTGGTGCTTCATAAGCCATATAGATGTCTATATCTGACCTTTTGAACTTATTTGTGGTCAAAGTGTCCTAAAAAAAATTCAAACTATATAAAGTTATAGACTCCTTTTGATGATAAGTCAGCTACACAGAGGTCCCCTTTTGACCTCCTGAACATATTTCTGGCCAAAGAGTCCTCGATCTTGGGCTTTCTATACATACTCATAGACTCCTGGTGCTTCATAAGATGTGGATTTCCATATCTGACCTTTTGAACTTATTTGTGGTCAAAGTGTCGTCAAAATTTTTCAAAGAAAGTTATAGTCTCCTTTTGATGACAAATCAGCTATACAGAGGTCAACTTTTGACCTCCTAAACATATTTCTGGCCAAACAGTCCTTGATCTTGGGCTTTCTATATATACTCATAGACTCCTTCTGATGCCTCATAAGCCATGTAGATGTCCATATCTGACCTTTTGAACTTATTTGTGGTCAAAGTGTCCTAAAAAAAATTAAAACTATATAAAGTTATAGACTACTTTTGATGATAAATCAGCTATACAGAGGTCCCCATTTGACCTCCTGAACATATTTCTGGCCAAAGAGTCCTTGATCTTGGGCTTTCTATACATACTCATAGACCACTTCTGATGCTTCATAAGCCATATAGATGTCCATATCTGACCTTTCGAACTTATTTTTGGTCAAAGTGTCCTAAAATTTTTCAAACCATAATAGTTATAGACTCCTTTTAAAGATAAATCAGCTATACAGAGGGCCCCTTTTGACCTACTGAACGTATTTCTGGCCAAAGAGTCCTCGATCTTGCGTTTTCGATACATACTCATAGACTCCTTCTGATGCTTCATAAGCCATATAGATGTCCATATCTGACCTTTTGAACTTATTTGTGGTCAAAGTGTCCTCAAATTTTTTCAAACTATATAAAGTTATACACTCCTTTTGATGATAAATCAGCTATACAGAGGGCCCCTTTTGACCTACTGAACATATTTCTGGCCAAATAGTCCTCGATCTTGGGGCTTTCTATACATACTCATAGACTCCTTCTGGTGCTTCATAAGCCATATAGATTTCCATATCTGACATTTTGAACTTATTTGTGGTCAAAGTGTCCTCAAAATTTTTCAAACTATAAAAAGTTATAGACTCCTTTTGATGATAAATCAGCTACACAGAGGTCAACTTTTGACCTCCTAAACATATTTCTGGCCAAACAGTCCTTGATCTTGGGGCTTTCTATACATACTCATAGATGCCTTCTGATACTTCATAAGCCATATAGATGTCCATATCTGACCTTTTGAACTTATTTGTGGTCAAAGTGTCCTAAAAAAAATTAAAACTATATAAAGTTATAGACTCCTTTTGATGACAAGTCAGCTATACAGAGGTCCCCTTTTGACCTCCTGAACATATTTCTGGCCAAAGAGTCCTCGATCTTGGGCTTTCTATACATACTCATAGACTCCTGGTGCTTCATAAGATATGGATTTCCATATCTGACCTTTTGAACTTATTTGTGGTCAAAGTGTCCTCAAAATTTTTCAAACTATAGAAAGTTATAGTCTCCTTTTGATGACAAATCAGCTATACAGAGGTCAACTTTTGACCTCCTAAACATATTTCTGGCCAAACAGTCCTTGATCTTGGGCTTTCTATACATACTCATAGACTCCTTCTGATGCCTCATAAGCCATGTAGATGTCCATATCTGACCTTTTGAACTTATTTGTGGTCAAAGTGTCCTAAAAAAAATTCAAACTATATAAAGTTATAGACTACTTTTGATGATAAATCAGCTATACAGAGGTCCCCATTTGACCTCCTGAACATATTTCTGGCCAAAGAGTCCTTGATCTTGGGCTTTCTATACATACTCATAGACCACTTCTGATGCTTCATAAGCCATATAGATGTCCATATCTGACCTTTTGAACTTATTTTTGGTCAAAGTGTCCTAAAATTTTTCAAACCATAATAGTTATAGACTCCTTTTAAAGATAAATCAGCTATACAGAGGGCCCCTTTTGACCTACTGAACGTATTTCTGGCCAAAGAGTCCTCGATCTTGCGTTTTCGATACATACTCATAGACTCCTTCTGATGATTCATAAGCCATATAGATGTCCATATCTGACCTTTTGAACTTATTTGTGGTCAAAGTGTTCTCAAAATTTTTCAAACTATATAAGGTTATAGACTCCTTTTGATGATAAATCAACAGAGGTCATCTTTTGACATCCTAAACATATTTCTGGCCAAAGAGTCCTTGATCTTGGGCTTTCTATACATACTCATAGACTCCTTCTGATGCTTCATAAGCCATATAGATGTCCATATCTGACCTTTTGAACTTATTTGTGGTCAAAGTGTCCTCAAAATTTTTCAAACTATATAAAGTTATAGACTCCTTTTGATGATAAATCAGCTATACAGAGGTCCCCTTTTGACATCCTAAACATATTTCTGGCCAAAGAGTCCTTGATCTTGGGGCTTTCTATACATACTCATAGACTCCTTCTGATGCTTCATAAGCCATATAGATGTCCATATCTGACCTTTTGAACTTGTTTGTGGTCAAAGTGTCCTAAAATTTTTCAAACCATATATAGTTATAGACTCCTTTTAAAGATAAATCAGCTATACAGAGGGCCCCTTTTGACCTACTGAACGTATTTCTGGCCAAAGAGCCCTCGATCTTGCTTTTTCGATACATACTCATAGACTTCTTCTGATGCTTCATAAGCCATATAGATGTCCATATCTGACCTTTTGAACTTTGTGGTCAAAGTGTCCTCAAAAGTTTTCAAACTATATAAAGTTAAAGACTCCTTTTGATGATAAATCAGCTATACAGAGGTCCCATTTTGACCTCCTGAACATATTTCTGGCCAAAGAGTCCTCGATCTTATGCTTTCTATACATACTCATAGACTCCTTCTGATGCCTCATAAGCCATATAGATGTCCATATCTGACCTTTTGAACTTATTTGTGGTCAAAGTATCCTAAAAAAATTTCAAACTATATAAAGTTATAGACTCCTTTTGATGATAAGTCAGCTATACAGAGGTCCCCTTTTGACCTCCTGAACATGTTTCTGGCCAAAGAGTCCTCGATCTTGGGATTTCTATACATACTCATAGACTCCTTCTGGTGCTTCATAAGCCATATAGATGTCTATATCTGATCTTTTGAACTTATTTGTGGTCAAAGTGTCCTATAAAAAAATTCAAACTATATAAAGTTATAGACTCCTTTTGATGATAAATCAGCTATACAGAGGTCCCCTTTTGACCTACTGAACATATTTCTGGCCAAAGAGTCCTTGATCTTGGGGCTTTCTATACATACTCATAGACTCCTTCTGATGCTTCATAAGCCATATAGATGTCCATATCTGACCTTTTGAACTTATTTGTGGTCAAAGTGTCCTATAAAAAAAATTCAAACTATATAAAGTTATAGACTTCTTTTGATGATAAATCAGGTATACAGAGGGCCCCTTTTGATCTACTGAACATGTTTCTGGCCAAAGAGTCCTCAATCTTGGGCTTTCTATACATACTCATAGATTCCTTCTGATGCTTCATAAGCCATATAGATGCCCATACCTGACCTTTTGAACTTATTTGTGGTCAAAGTGTCCTCAAAATATTTCAAACAATAGAAAGTTATAGACTACTTTTGATGACAAATCAGCTATACAGAGGTCCCCTTTTGACCTCCTGTACATATTTCTGGCCAAAGAGTCCTCGATCTTGGGCTTTCTATACATACTCATAGACTCCTTCTGATGCTTCATAAGCCATATAGATGTCCATATCTGACCTTTTGAACTTATTTCTGGTCATCAAATTTTTTAAACTATATAAAGTTATAGACTCTTTCTGATGACAAATCAGCTATTCAGAGGTCCCCTTTTGACCTACTGAACATATTTCTGGCCAAAGAGTCCTCGATCTTATGCTTTCTGTACATACTCATAGACTCCTTCTGATGCCTCATAAACCATATAGATGTCCATATCTGACCTTTTGAACTTATTTGTGGTCAAAGTATCCTAAAAAAAATTCAAACTATATAAAGTTATAGACTCCTTTTGATGATAAGTCAGCTATACAGAGGTCCCCTTTTGACCTCCTGAACATGTTTCTGGCCAAAGAGTCCTCGATCTTGGGATTTCTATACATACTCATAGACTCCTTCTGGTGCTTCATAAGCCATATAGATGTCCATATCTGACCTTTTGAACTTATTTGTGGTCAAAGAGTCCTATGAAAAAAATTCAAACTATATAAAGTTATAGACTCCTTTTGATGATAAATCAGCTATACAGAGTTCCCCTTTTGACCTTCTGGCCAAAGAGTCCTTGATCTTGGGGCTTTCTATACATACTCATAGACTCCTTCTGATGCTTCATAAGCCATATAGATGTCCATATCTGACCTTTTGAACTTATTTGTGGTCAAAGTGTCCTAAAAAAAAATTCAAACTATATAAAGTTATAGACTCCTTTTGATGATAAATCAGCTATACAGAGGTCCCCTTTTGAACTACTGAACATATTTCTGGCCAAAGAGTCCTCGATCTTGGGATTTCTATACATACTCATAGACTCCTTCTGGTGCTTCATAAGCCATATAGATGTCTATATCTGACCTTTTGAACTTATTTGTGGTCAAAGTGTCCTAAAAAAAATTAAAACTATATAAAGTTATAGACTCCTTTTGATGATAAGTCAGCTACACAGAGGTCCCCTTTTGACCTCCTGAACATATTTCTTGCCAAAGAGTCCTCGATCTTGGGCTTTCTATACATACTCATAGACACCTGGTGCTTCATAAGATATGGATTTCCATATCTGACCTTTTGAACTTATTTGTGGTCAAAGTGTCCTCAAAATTTTTCAAACTATAGAAAGTTATAGTCTCCTTTTGATGACAAATCAGCTATACAGAGGTCAACTTTTGACCTCCTAAACATATTTCTGGCCAAACAGTCCTTGATCTTGGGCTTTCTATACATACTCATAGACTCCTTCTGATGCCTCATAAGCCATGTAGATGTCCATATCTGACCTTTTGAACTTATTTGTGGTCAAAGTGTCCTAAAAAAAATTAAAACTATATAAAGTTATAGACTACTTTTGATGATAAATCAGCTATACAGAGGTCCCCATTTGACCTCCTGAACATATTTCTGGCCAAAGAGTCCTTGATCTTGGGCTTTCTATACATACTCATAGACCACTTCTGATGCTTCATAAGCCATATAGATGTCCATATCTGACCTTTTGAACTTATTTGTGGTCAAAGTGTCCTATAAAAAAAATTCTAACTATATAAAGTTATAGACTTCTTTTGATGATAAATCAGGTATACAGAGGGCCCCTTTTGATCTACTGAACATGTTTCTGGCCAAAGAGTCCTCAATCTTGGGCTTTCTATACATACTCATAGATTCCTTCTGATGCTTCATAAGCCATATAGATGTCCATACCTGACCTTTTGAACTTATTTGTGGTCAAAGTGTCCTCAAAATATTTCAAACAATAGAATGTTATAGACTACTTTTGATGATAAATCAGCTATACAGAGGTCCCCATTTGACCTCCTGAACATATTTCTGGCCAAAGAGTCCTTGATCTTGGGCTTTCTATACATACTCATAGACCACTTCTGATGCTTCATAAGCCATATAGATGTCCATATCTGACCTTTTGAACTTATTTTTGGTCAAAGTGTCCTAAAATTTTTCAAACCATAATAGTTATAGACTCCTTTTAAAGATAAATCAGCTATACAGAGGGCCCCTTTTGACCTACTGAACGTATTTCTGGCCAAAGAGTCCTCGATCTTGCGTTTTCGATACATACTCATAGACTCCTTCTGATGATTCATAAGCCATATAGATGTCCATATCTGACCTTTTGAACTTATTTGTGGTCAAAGTGTCCTCAAAATTTTTCAAACTATAAAAGGTTATAGACTCCTTTTGATGATAAATCAACAGAGGTCCCCTTTTGACATCCTAAACATATTTCTGGCCAAAGAGTCCTTGATCTTGGGCTTTCTATACATACTCATAGACTCCTTCTGATGCTTCATAAGCCATATAGATGTCCATATCTGACCTTTTGAACTTATTTGTGGTCAAAGTGTCCTCAAAATTTTTCAAACTATATAAAGTTATAAACTCCTTTTGATGATAAATCAGCTATACAGAGGTCCCCTTTTGACATCCTAAACATATTTCTGGCCAAAGAGTCCTTGATCTTGGGGCTTTCTATACATACTCATAGACTCCTTATGATGCTTCATAAGCCATATAGATGTCCATATCTGACCTTTTGAACTTATTTGTGGTCAAAGTGTCCTAAAATTTTTCAAACCATATATAGTTATAGACTCCTTTTAAAGATAAATCAGCTATACAGAGGGCCCCTTTTGACCTACTGAACGTATTTCTGGCCAAAGAGCCCTCGATCTTGCGTTTTCGATACATACTCATAGACTACTTCTGATGCTTCATAAGCCATATAGATGTCCATATCTGACCTTTTGAACTTTGTGGTCAAAGTGTCCTCAAAAGTTTTCAAACTATATAAAGTTAAAGACTCCTTTTGATGATAAATCAGCTATACAGAGGTCCCCTTTTGACCTCCAGAACATATTTCTGGCCAAAGAGTCCTCGATCTTGGGCTTTCTATATATACTAATAGACTGCTTCTGATGCTTCATAAGCCATATAGATTTCCATATCTGACCTTTTGAACTTATTTGTGGTCAAAGTGTCCTAAAAAAAATTCAAACTATGTAAGTTATAGAATCCTTTTGATGATAAATCAGCTATACAGAGGTCCCATTTTGACCTCCTGAACATATTTCTGGCCAAAGAGTCCTCGATCTTATGCTTTCTATACATACTCATAGACTTCTTCTGATGCCTCATAAGCCATATAGATGTCCATATCTGACCTTTTGAACTTATTTGTGGTCAAAGTATCCTAAAAAAATTTCAAACTATATAAAGTTATAGACTCCTTTTGATGATAAGTCAGCTATACAGAGGTCCCCTTTTGACCTCCTGAACATGTTTCTGGCCAAAGAGTCCTCGATCTTGGGATTTCTATACATACTCATAGACTCCTTCTGATGCTTCATAAGCCATATAGATGTCCATATCTGACCTTTTGAACTTATTTGTGGTCAAAGTGTCCTATAAAAAAAATTCTAACTATATAAAGTTATAGACTTCTTTTGATGATAAATCAGGTATACAGAGGGCCCCTTTTGATCTACTGAACATGTTTCTGGCCAAAGAGTCCTCAATCTTGGGCTTTCTATACATACTCATAGATTCCTTCTGATGCTTCATAAGCCATATAGATGTCCATACCTGACCTTTTGAACTTATTTGTGGTCAAAGTGTCCTCAAAATATTTCAAACAATAGAATGTTATAGACTACTTTTGATGATAAATCAGCAATACAGAGGTCCCCTTTTGACCTCCTGTACATATTTCTGGCCAAAGAGTCCTCGATCTTGGGCTTTCTATACATACTCATAGACTCCTTCTGATGCTTCATAAGCCATATAGATGTCCATATCTGACCTTTTGAACTTATTTCTGGTCATCAAATTTTTTAAACTATATAAAGTTATAGACTCTTTCTGATGACAAATCAGCAATACAGAGGTCCCCTTTTGACCTCCTGTACATATTTCTGGCCAAAGAGTCCTCGATCTTGGGCTTTCTATACATACTCATAGACTCCTTCTGATGCTTCATAAGCCATATAGATGTCCATATCTGACCTTTTGAACTTATTTCTGGTCATCAAATTTTTTAAACTATATAAAGTTATAGACTCTTTCTGATGACAAATCAGCTATTCAGAGGTCCCCTTTTGACCTACTGAACATGTTTCTGGCCAAAGAGTCCTCGATCTTGGGATTTCTATACATACTCATAGACTCCTTCTGATGCTTCATAAGCCATATAGATGTCCATATCTGACCTTTTGAACTTATTTGTGGTCAAAGTGTCCTATAAAAAAAATTCTAACTATATAAAGTTATAGACTTCTTTTGATGATAAATCAGGTATACAGAGGGCCCCTTTTGATCTACTGAACATGTTTCTGGCCAAAGAGTCCTCAATCTTGGGCTTTCTATACATACTCATAGATTCCTTCTGATGCTTCATAAGCCATATAGATGTCCATACCTGACCTTTTGAACTCATTTGTGGTCAAAGTGTCCTCAAAATATTTCAAACAATAGAATGTTATAGACTACTTTTGATGATAAATCAGCTATACAGAGGTCCCCATTTGACCTCCTGAACATATTTCTGGCCAAAGAGTCCTTGATCTTGGGCTTTCTATACATACTCATAGACCACTTCTGATGCTTCATAAGCCATATAGATGTCCATATCTGACCTTTTGAACTTATTTTTGGTCAAAGTGTCCTAAAATTTTTCAAACCATAATAGTTATAGACTCCTTTTAAAGATAAATCAGCTATACAGAGGGCCCCTTTTGACCTACTGAACGTATTTCTGGCCAAAGAGTCCTCGATCTTGCGTTTTCGATACATACTCATAGACTCCTTCTGATGATTCATAAGCCATATAGATGTCCATATCTGACCTTTTGAACTTATTTGTGGTCAAAGTGTCCTCAAAATTTTTCAAACTATAAAAGGTTATAGACTCCTTTTGATGATAAATCAACAGAGGTCCCCTTTTGACATCCTAAACATATTTCTGGCCAAAGAGTCCTTGATCTTGGGCTTTCTATACATACTCATAGACTCCTTCTGATGCTTCATAAGCCATATAGATGTCCATATCTGACCTTTTGAACTTATTTGTGGTCAAAGTGTCCTCAAAATTTTTCAAACTATATAAAGTTATAGACTCCTTTTGATGATAAATCAGCTATACAGAGGTCCCCTTTTGACATCCTAAACATATTTCTGGCCAAAGAGTCCTTGATCTTGGGGCTTTCTATACATACTCATAGACTCCTTATGATGCTTCATAAGCCATATAGATGTCCATATCTGACCTTTTGAACTTATTTGTGGTCAAAGTGTCCTAAAATTTTTCAAACCATATACAGTTATAGACTCCTTTTAAAGATAAATCAGCTATACAGAGGGCCCCTTTTGACCTACTGAACGTATTTCTGGCCAAAGAGCCCTCGATCTTGCGTTTTCGATACATACTCATAGACTTCTTCTGATGCTTCATAAGCCATATAGATGTCCATATCTGACCTTTTGAACTTTGTGGTCAAAGTGTCCTCAAAAGTTTTCAAACTATATAAAGTTAAAGACTCCTTTTGATGATAAATCAGCTATACAGAGGTCCCCTTTTGACCTCCAGAACATATTTCTGGCCAAAGAGTCCTCGATCTTGGGCTTTCTATATATACTAATAGACTGCTTCTGATGCTTCATAAGCCATATAGATTTCCATATCTGACCTTTTGAACTTATTTGTGGTCAAAGTGTCCTAAAAAAAATTCAAACTATGTAAGTTATAGAATCCTTTTGATGATAAATCAGCTATACAGAGGTCCCATTTTGACCTCCTGAACATATTTCTGGCCAAAGAGTCCTCGATCTTATGCTTTCTATACATACTCATAGACTTCTTCTGATGCCTCATAAGCCATATAGATGTCCATATCTGACCTTTTGAACTTATTTGTGGTCAAAGTATCCTAAAAAAATTTCAAACTATATAAAGTTATAGACTCCTTTTGATGATAAGTCAGCTATACAGAGGTCCCCTTTTGACCTCCTGAACATGTTTCTGGCCAAAGAGTCCTCGATCTTGGGATTTCTATACATACTCATAGACTCCTTCTGATGCTTCATAAGCCATATAGATGTCCATATCTGACCTTTTGAACTTATTTGTGGTCAAAGTGTCCTATAAAAAAAATTCTAACTATATAAAGTTATAGACTTCTTTTGATGATAAATCAGGTATACAGAGGGCCCCTTTTGATCTACTGAACATGTTTCTGGCCAAAGAGTCCTCAATCTTGGGCTTTCTATACATACTCATAGATTCCTTCTGATGCTTCATAAGCCATATAGATGTCCATACCTGACCTTTTGAACTTATTTGTGGTCAAAGTGTCCTCAAAATATTTCAAACAATAGAATGTTATAGACTACTTTTGATGATAAATCAGCAATACAGAGGTCCCCTTTTGACCTCCTGTACATATTTCTGGCCAAAGAGTCCTCGATCTTGGGCTTTCTATACATACTCATAGACTCCTTCTGATGCTTCATAAGCCATATAGATGTCCATATCTGACCTTTTGAACTTATTTCTGGTCATCAAATTTTTTAAACTATATAAAGTTATAGACTCTTTCTGATGACAAATCAGCTATTCAGAGGTCCCCTTTTGACCTACTGAACATATTTCTGGCCAAAGAGTCCTCGATCTTATGCTTTCTGTACATACTCATAGACTCCTTCTGATGCCTCATAAGCCATATAGATGTCCATATCTGACCTTTTGAACTTATTTGTGGTCAAAGTGTCCTAACATTTTTTCAAACTATATAAAGTTATAGACTTCTTTTGATGATAAATCAGCTATACAGAGGGCCCCTTTTGATCTACTGAACATGTTTCTGGCCAAAGAGTCCTCAATCTTGGGCTTTCTATACATACTCATAGATTCCTTCTGATGCTTCATAAGCCATATAGATGTCTATATCTGACCTTTTGAACTTATCTTTGGTCAAAGTGTCCTCAAAATTTTTCAAACTATATAAAGTTATAGACTCCTTCTGATAATAAATCAGCTATACCAAGGTCACCTTTTGACCTTCTGAACATATTTCTGGCCAAAGAGTTCTTGAACATTATCTTGCTATACTACAGATTGACTTGTTGTGATGTTATATTAACCAGCCAGTAGTCTATTTTTGACCTTCTGAACATATTTCTGGCCAGAGTCCGTGAACATCAACTCGCTATACATATAGACTGACTTCTCTTAATGTAAAATCAGGCAGACAGTAGTCCATATTTGACTGATTGAAAAAAAAAATTGACCAAAGAGTTCTCTAAAGGATTTTGTCTATCATAAATGTATAGACTCAGCCATACAGAAGTCCATATTTGACCTTCTGAACATATTTCTGGCCAGAGACCTTGAACATTTACCTTACTATTTATATTTCTCCTACCATAAAGACTTCTCGTGATGTTATGTCAGCCAGACTGTAGCCATATTTGACTGATTTAACATGTTTTTGGCCAAAGAATCCTCAAAATGTTTTTTACTCTTAGAAACTCATAGACTCCTTCTGATGTTAAATCGGCCATACAGAAGTCCATATTTGACCCAAGGAATGTATTTATGGCCATAGAGTTCTCGATCTTGACCTTTCTATACATACTCATAGACTCCTTCTAATGTTACATAAGCCATATAGATATCCATATCTGACCTTTTTAACTTATTTCTGGTCATCAAAAGTTTTTAAACTATATAAAGTTATAGACTCTTTCTGATGATAAATCAGCTATACAAAGGTCACCTTTTGACCTTTTGAACATATTTCTGGCCAAAGAGTTCTTGAACATTATCTTGCTTGAACTTTTGACTTTTGACTACAGATTGACTTGTTGTGATGTTATATTAACCAGCCAGTAGTCTATTTTTGACCTACTGAAAATATTTCTGGCCAGAGTCCGTGAACATTAACTCACTATACAATATAGACTGACTTCTTGCAATGCCAAACCAGGCAGGCAGTAGTCCATATTTGACCGATTGAAAAAAAATGTGACCAAAGAGTTCTCAAAAGGATTTTGTCTGTCATAATCTATAGACTCCTTCTGATGTCCGAAAATATTACTGGCCAAAGAGTCCTTAAAGATTAACACTATACATTCAGATTGATATCTTCGGATGTTATATCATCATGACAAAAGTCCATATTTGACATACTGAAAGTTTTTTCTGGTCAAAGAGTCTCAACTTGACCATTCTATATATACTCATTGACTCTTTCTGATTCTTCATTAGCTATATAGATGTCCATATCTGGCGAATTGAAAATATTTTTGGCAAAAAGGTCCTCACAAGTTAACTTACTAAATACTCATAGACTTCTTCTGATGATACATCACTTTAACAGGTATGTGACCCTCTGAATATATTTTTGGCCAAAGAATCATTGAACATTAACTCTCTATACATATTGACTCTTTTACTAGAAATATGTTCAGTAGGTAAATTATGGAGTACTCTCTGGCTGATGAAGCACTAAATGGAGTCAATGAGCATGTATAGAAAGTTCAAGTACATAGACTCGTTGGCCAAAAAAAAAAAAAAAAAAAGTCATTATGGACAGTTGACTGGCCGATGTACTATCTGAAGGAGTCTATAAGTGTGAATAGAAAGTTCAAGATCAAGGACTCTTCAGTCAGAAATATGTTCAACATGTTAAATCTGAACTACTTTATGGCTAAAGAAACAAAATGAAAGAGTCTATAATTATGAATAGAAAGTTCAAGCTCAAAATCTCTTTGGTCAGAAATATGTTCAACATGTCAAATCTGGACTACTGTATGGCTGAAGAAACATCAGAAGTAAATGATTATGTATAGAAAGTTCAAGTTCATAGACTTTTCGGGCAGAAAAATGTTCAGTAGGTCAATTGTGGACAATTATCTGGCTGATGAAACATCAGAAGGAGTATGTATAGAAAGAATAAGATCAAGGTCTCTTTGGCCAGAAATATGTTCAATTGATCAAATTTTGAAATACTATATTGCTGTTGTAAAATCAGGAGTCATTGAGTATGTATTGAAAAATGTTCATAGACTCATTGGTCAGAAATAGGTTTAATAGGTCATATTGATACAATACAATACAATAATGTTTTGCTATTGTAACATCAGAAGGAAATCAAGAGAAATAGAGAAATCAAGATTATAAACCCATCGCTCAGAAATGAGTTTAGTAGTCAATTATGGATCATTTTTTGGCTGAAGTACTATCTGAAAGCGTCTATGAGTACGTATAGAAAGATCAAGGACTCTTCCAGCCAGAAATATGTTCAATTGTCAAATATGGATAATAGCCTGGGTGATGAAAAATCAGAAGGAGATAGTAATTCTGTATAGATAATTAAAGTTCTAGGTCTCTTTGGCCAGATATATGTTCAATGGGTCAAATTTGGACTAACAATATGGTTGATTTAACATCAAAAGTAGTCGATGAGAATGAATATAAACATACCTTTTGACGACTCTTTTGGCCAGAAATATGTTCTCTTGGTCAAATATGGACTACTGTATGGTGGATGTAAAATCAAAAATAGTCTAGGAGAAGGAACAGTAAGTTAAACTTTGATGATTCTTTTGCCAGAAATATGTTCAGTAGGTCAATAACTGACTTCTGTCTCAATGATGAAACATCAGAACAAGCCTATGATTATGTATAGAACGATCAAGATCGAGGACACTTTGGTTATAGAAATGTTCAC
Organism: Rutilus rutilus; assembly: GCF_951802725.1. Lineage (NCBI taxonomy): Eukaryota > Metazoa > Chordata > Actinopteri > Cypriniformes > Leuciscidae > Rutilus > Rutilus rutilus. The sequence continues at coordinate 7,983,173 of NC_140226.1, read as the reverse complement.
TAGGTCAAATTTGAACCATACTGTATGGCTGATGAAACATCAGAAGGATTGTAAAAGCAATTAGTCTCATGTCTCATGTCTAGAAATATGTTCAAAATATAAAATTTGAACTACTGTTCAAATACATTGGATAGCAGATAATTAATTAACAAGTCTACAAGTATGTTTAGAAAGTTCAAGATCGAGGACTCTATGGTCAGAAATATATTCAATGGGTCAAGTATGGACATCTTTCAGGCTGATGAAACATCAGAAGCTGTCAATGAGCATGTACAGAAAGGTCAAGATCAGGGACTCTTTGACCAGAAATATATTAGTAGGTCAAATATGGACTTTTGTATGGCTAATGTATGATTAAGAGAAGTCAATAAGCAGAGAAAGTTAATGTTCAAAGACTCTTTGGCCAAAAATGTGTTCAGTAGTTCAAATAGGAACCTCTGTATGGCTGAATTAACATAATAAGAAACCCTTTGAGGACCATTTGACCAGAAATAAGTTCAGTAGGTCAAATATGGAATTATATATGTGGCTTATGAACCATCAGAAGGAGTCTAGGAGTGAGAATGCAAAGTTCAAGATTGAGGACTCTTTTTTATCAGAAGGAGTCTATAACTTTATATAGTTTGAAAAATTTTGAGGACAATTTGACCAGAAATAAGTTCAAAAGGATAGATATGGACATCTATATGGCTTATGAAGCATCAGAAGGAGTCTATGAGTATGTATAGAAAGCCCAAGATCGAGGACTCTTTGGCAAGAAATATGTTCCTTGGGTCAAATATGGAATTCTGTATGTCTGACGTAACATCAGAAAGAGTCAACAAGTATATATGAAAAGGTCAAGTTTCGAGTACTCACTCCTTGGTCAGAAAAAAATTCGGTAGGTAAAATATGGACTTTTGTCAGGATGATATAACATCCGAAGATATCAGTCTGAATGTATAGTGTTAATCTTTTAGGACTCTTTGGCCAGAAATATGTTCAGTATAGGTCAAAAGGGGCCCTCTGTATAGCTGATTTATCATCAGAAGGAGACTATAACTTTATATAGTTTGAAAAAATTTTGAGGACACTTTGACCACAAATAAGTTCAAAAGGTCAGATATGGACATCTATATGGCTTATGAAGCATCAGAAGGCGTCCATGAGTATGTATAGAAAGCCCAAGATCAAGGACTCTTTGGCCAGAAATATGTTCAGGAGGTCAAAATGGGACCTCTGGATAGCTGATTTATCATCAAAAGGATTCTATAACTTACATAGTTTGAATTTTTTTAGGACACTTTGACCACAAATAAGTTCAAAAGGTCAGATATGGACATCTATATGGCTTATGAAGCATCAGAAGGAGTCTATGAGTATGTATAGAAAGCCCAAGATCGAGGACTCTTTGGCCAGAAATATGTTCAGGAGGTCAAAAGGGACCTCTGTATAGCTGACTTATCATCAAAAGGAGTCTATAACTTTATATAGTTTGAAGTTTTTTTAGGACACTTTGACCACAAATAAGTTCAAAATGTCAGATATGGAAATCTATATGGCTTATGAAGCACCAGAAGGAGTCTATGAGTATGTATAGAAAGCCCAAAATCGAGGACTCTTTGGCCAGAAATATGTTCAGGAGGTCAAAAGGGGACCTCTGTATAGCTGATTTATCATCAAAAGGAGTCTATAACTTTCTATAGTTTGAAACATTTTGAGGACACTTTGACCACAAATAAGTTCAAAAGGTCAGATATGGACATCTATATGGCTTATGAGGCATCAGAAGGAGTCTATGAGTATGTATAGAAAGCCCAAGATCGAGGACTCTTAGGCAAGAAATATGTTCCTTGGGTCAAATATTGAATTCTGTATGTCTGACGTAACATCAGAAAGAGTCAACAAGTCTGTATGGAAAGGTCAAGTTTCGAGTACTCCTTGGCCAGAAGAAAATTCAGTATGTCAAATATGGACTTTTGTCAGGAAGATATAACATCCGAAGATATCAGTCTGAATGTATAGTGTTAATCATTTAGGACTCTTTGGCCAGAAATATGTTCAGTATGACCTACCTTTTGACCAAAGGGGACCTCTGAATAGCTGATTTATCATCAGAAAGAGTCTATAACTTTATATAGTTTAAAAACTTTTGATGACCAGAAATAAGTTCAAAAGGTCAGATATGGATATCTATATGGCTTATGTAACATTAGAAGGAGTCTATGAGTTTCTAAGAGTAAAAAACATTTTGAGGATTCTTTGGCCAAAAACATGTTAAATCAGTCAAATATACTGACATAACATCACGAGAAGTCTTTATGGTAGGAGAAATATAAATAGTAAGGTAAATGTTCAAGGTCTCTGGCCAGAAATGTGTTCAGAAGGTCAAATGTGGACTTCTGTATGGCTGATTTAACATCAGATGGAGTTTATACATTTAGACAAAATCCTTTTGAGAACTCTTTGGTCAATTTTTTTTTTCAATCAGTCAAATATGGAGTACTGTCTGGCTGATTTTACATTACGAGAAGTCAGTCTATATGTATACATATACATATGTATGAGTTGATGTTCACGGACTCTGGCCATAAATATGTACAGTAGGTCAAAAATAGACCACTGGCTGGTTAATATAACATCACAAGAAGTCAATCTGTAGTATAGCAAGACAATGTTCAAGAACTCTTTGGCCTGAAATATGTTCAGAAGGTCAAAAGTTGACCTTTTTTATATAGCTGATTTATTATCAGAAGGAGTCTATAACTTTATATAGCTTAAGTATTATATATTAGAAATATGTTCCTTGGGTCACATATGGACTGATGGACATGGCTGACGTAACATCAGAAGGAGTCAACATGTATAGAAAGCTCAAGTTTGAGTACTCTTTGCCCGAATTATGTTTAGTAGGTAAAAAAAGTGACCTCTGTATGGCTGATTTAACATCAGAATTAGTCTATAAGATTATATAGCTTAAGTATTATATATTATATAAGATTATATATATTTAAAACCTTTTAGGACCCATTGACCAGAAATAAGTTTAACAGGTCAGATATGGACTTCTAAATGGCTTATGAAGCATCAGAAGATGTCTAGAGTATGTACAGAAAGTTCAAGATCGAGTACTCTTTTTCCCAGTAGTTGAAATATGGCTGATTTAACATCAGAAGGAGTCTATAACTTTATAAGAGTAAAAAACAAAAACATTTCGAGGCCTCTTTGGCCAAAAATGTGTTCAATCGGTCAAATATCGACTACTCCTTGCCTGAGTTAACATCACGAGAAGTCAATATGTACGTATAGTGAGTTAAGTTTCATGGTCTCTTGGCAGAAATATGTTTAGTAGGTCAAAAATGTACTTTTTTTTTATGGGTGATATAACATCAAAAGGAGTCTATAAGTTTGTTTAAAAACCTTTGAGGACCCTTTGACCAGAAATAAGTTCAATAGGTAAAATATGCACCTCTATATGGCTGATTTAACATCAGAAGGAGTCTATAAGTTTATAATATACACAAAATACCTTTTGAGGACTCTTTTGCCAAAAATATGTTCAATCAGTCAAATATGGACTACTGTCTGGCTTACTAAACATACAAGACTGACTTCTTGTGATGTTATATAAGACAAGAGGGACCTCTGTAGGCCTGATTGATTTGACACATGACATATGTGCATTGGCATTGCACAATAACTAACTTATTCATTTATTCTTTTAAGGGAAATTATTGCATTTACCTCTTGCATTACAATGCATAGAATAAACTACTTCATACCTCATGTGCAATGAAAACATAACGAGTGTTGCATTGCACAAACGATCTAAGAATTAGCGTTGAATAATAATGTATTATTATTATATCTAACTATATCAGTTAGATATTTTATGCAGTGGAATGTAGATAGTTGAGATAGTTATTGTATGTTTGTGATGCACTCATAGCTTATTCTTCAATGCACAAAGTTTGATCTTGTGTGAAATGCAATGCAATGTAGTTTGGGAATGAGTTACTTCTGGTGTGTAATGCAATGCAAGAAGTGCATAGCCTATATGTTATTCTTCAATGCACAACGTTAGATCCTTAGTGCAATGCAATGCAACAGCACACGTTATCTCTTTAATGAACATGGGAATGGTTAAGTTCTAGTGTGCAATGCAATGCAAAAAGTGCATAACCTATATGTTATTCTTCAGTGCACAACGTTACATCGCTAGTGCAATGCAATGCAACAACACACATATCATCTCTTTAAAGAACATGGGAATGATTTATTTCTGGTGTGCAATGCAATGCGAAAAGTGCATAACCTATATGTTATTCTTCAGAGCAAACCGTTAGATCGTTTGTGCAATGCAATGCAACAACAAACATTATCTCTTTAATGAACATGGGGAATGATTTAGTTCTGATGTGCAATGCAATGCAATGCAAAAAGTGCATAACCTATATGTTTTTCTTCAGTGCACAACGTTAGATCGTTTGTGCAATAAAATGCAATGCAATGCAATTGCAACAACAGACGTTATCTCTTTAATGAACATGGGAATGATTTAGTAGTCTGGCATGCAATGCAATGAAATGCAAAAAGTGCATAACCTATATGTTATTCTTGAGTGCACAACGTTACATCGCTAGTGCAATGCAATGCAATGCACCAACAAACGTTATCTCTTTAATGAACATGGGAATGATTTAGGTCTGGTGTGCAATGAAATGCAAAAAGTGCATAACCTATATGTTATTCTTTCGTGCACAAAGTTAGATCGTTAGTGCAATGCAATGCAATGCAATGCAATGCAATGCAGTGCAAAGCAATGCAATGCAATGCAGTGCAAAGCAATGCAATGCAATGCAGTGCAAAGCAATGCAATGCAATGCAGTGCAAAGCAATGCAATGCAATGCAATGCAATGCAATGCAACAACACACATATCATCTCTATAATGAACTTGGGAATGATTTTGTTCTGGTGTGCAATGCAATGCGAAAAGAGCATAACCTATATGTTATTCTTCAGTGCACAACGTTAGATCGTTTGTGCAATGCAATGCAGTGCAAAGCAATGCAAAGCAATACAATGCAATGCAACAACACACGTTTTGTCTTTAATGAACATGGGAATAATTTAGTTCTGGTGTGCAATGGAATGCAATACGTGCATAACCTATATGTTATTCTTCAGTGCACAACGTTAGATCGTTAGTGCAATGCAATGCCATGCAATGCAATGCAATGCAGTGCAAAGCAATGCAACAACACACGTTATGTTTTTAATCAACATGGGAATGAGGTAGTTCTGGTGTGCAATGCAATGCAAAAAGTGCATAACATGTTGTTCTTCAGTGCACAACGTTAGATCGTTAGTGCAAAGCAATGCAAAGCAATGCAGAGCAATGCAGAGCAATGCAAATCAATATAGTGCAATACAATGCAATGAAAAACACTCGTTATGTCTTTAATCAACATGGGAATGAGGTAGTTCTGGTGTGCAATTCAATGCGAAAAGTGCATAACCTATATGTTATTCTTCAGTGCACAACGTCAGATCGTTAGTGCAGTGCAATGCAGTGCAATGCAGTGCAATGCAGTGCAAAGCAATGCAAATCAATGCAATCAAATACAATGCAATGCAGCAACACACGTTATGTTTTTAATGAACATGGGAATGAGGTAGTTCTGGTGTGCAATGCAATGCAAAAAGTGCATAACATATGTTATTCTTCAGTGCACAACGTTAGAACGTTAGTTGCAAAGCAATGCAAAGCAGTGCAATTCATTGTAATGATGTTATGTCTTTAATGAACATGGGAATGATTTAGTTCTGGTGTGCAATGCAATGCAATGCGAAAAGTGCATACTATATGTTATTCCTCAGTGCACAACGTTAGATCTTTAGTGCAATGCAATGCAGTGCAAAGCAATGCAAATCAATGTAATGCAACGCAAAACATTGCATTGCAATACATTGCAATGCAATGCAATGCAATACAATGCAATGCAACAACACACGTTATGTCTTTAATGAACATGGGAATGATTTAGTTCTGGTATGCAATGCAATGCAATGCGAAAAGTGCATAACCTATATGTTATTCTTCAGTGCACAACATTAAATCGTTAGTGCAATGCAATGCAGTGCAAAGTAATGCAAAGCAATGCAAATTAATGCAAATCAATGCAATGCAATACAATGCAAAGCAACAACACACGTTATGTCTTTAATGAACATGGGATTGATTTAGTTCTGGTGTGCAATGCAATGCAAAAAGTGCATAACATATGTTATTCTTCAGTGCACTACGTTAGAACGTTAGTTGCAAAGCAATGCAAAGCAGTGCAATTCATTGTAATGATGTTATGTCTTTAATGAACATGGGAATGATTTAGTTCTGGTGTGCAATGCAATTGCATGCGAAAAGTGCATACTATATGTTATTCTTCAGTGCACAACGTTAGATCTTTAGTGCAATGCAATGCAGTGCAAAGCAATGCAAATCAATGTAATGCAACGCAAAACATTGCATTGCAAGACATTGCAATGCAATGCAATGCAATACAATGCAATGGAACAACACACGTTATGTCTTTAATGAACATGGGAATGATTTAGTTCTGGTATGCAATGCAATGCAATGCGAAAAGTGCATAACCTATATGTTATTCTTCAGTGCACAACATTAAATCGTTAGTGCAATGCAATGCAGTGCAAAGTAATGCAAAGCAATGCAAATTAATGCAAATCAATGCAATGCAATACAATGCAATGCAACAACACACGTTATGTCTTTAATGAACATGGGAATGATTTAGTTCTGGTGTGCAATGCAATGCAAAAAGTGCATAACATATATGTTATTCTTCAGTGCACAACGTTAGAGCGTTAGTGTAATGCAATGCAATGCAATGCAATGCAGTGCAAAGCAATGCAAATCAATATAGTGCAATACAATGCAATGAAAAACACTCGTTATGTCTTTAATCAACATGGGAATGAGGTAGTTCTGGTGTGCAATGCAATGCAAAAAGTGCATAACATATGTTATTCTTCAGTGCACAACGTTAGATCGTTAGTGCAATGCAATTCAATGCAATGCAATGCAATGCAATGCAATGCAACAACACACATATCATCTCTATATTGAACTTGGGAATGATTTTGTTCTGGTGTGCAATGCAATGCTAAAAGAGCATGACCTATATGTTATTCTTCAGTGCAGAGCGTTAGATCTTTAGTGCAATGCAATGCAGTGCAAAGCAATGCAAATGAATGTAATGCAACGCAAAACATTGCATTGCAATACATTGCAATGCAATGCAATACAATGCAATGCAACAACACACGTTATGTCTTTAATGAACATTGGAATGATTTAGTTCTGGTATGCAATGCAATGCAATGCAAAAAGTGCATGACCTATATGTTATTCTTCAGTGCACAACATTAGATCGTTAGTGCAATGCAAAGCAAAGCAATGCAATGCAGTGCAAAGCAATGCAGTGCAAAGCAATGCAAATCAATGCAATGCAATGCAATGCAATGCAATGCACCAACAAACGTTATCTCTTTTATGAACATGGGAATGATTTAGTTCTGGTGTGCAGTGCAATGCAATGCAAAAAGTGCATAACCTATATGTTATTCTTCAGTGCACAACGTTAGATCGTTAGTGCAATGCAATGTAATGCAACAACAAACGTTATGTCTTTAATCAACATAGGAATGAGGTAGTTCAGTTGTACAATGCAATGCAAAAAGTGCATAACCTATATGTTATTCTTCAGTGCACAACGTTAGATCGTTAGTGCAATGCAATGCAATCAACACACATATCATCTCTATAATGAACATGGGAATGATTTAGTTCTGGTGTGCAATGCAATGCGAAATATGCATAACCTATAAGTTATTCTTCAGTGCACAATGTTAGATCGTTTGTGCAATGCAATTGCAACAACACATATGTTATCTCTTTAATGAACATGGGAATGAGTTAATTCTGGTGTGCAATGCAATGCAATGCAAGAAGTGCATAGCCTATGTTATTCTTTAATGCACAACGTTAGATCGTGTGTGCAATGCAATGCAATGCAACAACACACGTTATCTTTGTAATGAACATAGGATCGAGTAGTTCTGTTGTGCAATGCAAGTAGTGCACAGACTATATGTTATTCTTCAACGTTAGACAGTTTGTGCAAAGCAACAACACATATGTTATCTCTCTAATGAACATGGCATTGAGTTAGTTTTGGTGTGCAAAGCAATGCAATGCACGAAGTGCATAACCTATGTTTCTTTAATGATGCTCAACGTTAGATCATTTGTGCAAAGCACATAATGTTATAAGAATGAGCTATACATAGGTACGCTTTTGACCTGCTGAACATATTTCTGGCCAAAGAGTCCTTAAAGATGTTATATCATCCTGACAAAGGTCCAAATTTGACACTGAATTTTTTTCTGTCCAAGGAGTACTCGAAACTTGACCTTACTTTATACTCGTTGACTTTTTATGATGTTACGTCACCATAAAGAAGTTCATATTTGACCCAAGGAACATATTTTTGGCCAAAGAGTCCTCGATCTTGGGCTTTCTATTCATATAGTCCAACTCCTTCTGATGCTTCATAAGCCATATAGATGTCCATATCTGACCTTTTGAACTTATTTCTGACCAAAGTGTCCTCAAAATTTTTCAAACTATATAAATTTATAGTCTCCTTCTGATGATAAATCAGCTATACAGAGGTCCCCTTTTGACCTACTGAAAATATTTCTGGCCAAAGAGTCCTAAAAGATTAACAGTATACATTCAGACTGATATCTTCGGATGTTATATCATCCTGACAAAAGTCCATATTTGACCTACCGAATTTTTTTCTGGCCATGGAGTGAGTACTCGAAACTTGATCTTTCCATATATACTTGTTGACTCTTTCTGATGTTACGTCAGACATACAGAATTCCATATTTGACCCAAGGAACATATTTCTGGCCAAAGAGACCTCTATCTTGGGCTTTCTATACATACTCATAGACTCCTTCTGATGCTTCATAAGCCATATAGATATCCATATCTATCCTTTTGAACTTATTTCTTGTCAAAGTGTCCTAAAAAAAATTCAAACTATATAAAGTTATAGACTCCTTTTGATGATAAATCAGCTATACAGGTCCTTTTGACCTCCTGAACATATTTCTGACCAAAGAGTCCTTGATCTATGGGCTTTCTATACATACTCATAGACTCCTTCTGATGCTTCATAAGCCATATAGATGTCCATATCTGACCTTTTGAACTTACTTGTGGTCAAAGTGTCCTAACATTTTTTCAAACTATAGAAAGTTATAGACTCCTTTTGATGATAAATGAGCTATACAGAGGTCAACTTTTGACCTAAACATATTTCTGGCCAAACAGTCCTTGATCTTGGGGCTTTCTATACATACTCATAGATTCCTTCTGATACTTCATAAGCCATATAGATGTCCATATCTGACCTTTTGAACTTATTTGTGGTCAAAGTGTCCTAAAAAAAATTAAAACTATATAAAGTTATAGACTTCTTTTGATGATAAATCAGCTATACAGAGGTCCCCATTTGACCTCCAGAACATATTTCTGGCCAAAGAGTCCTTGATCTTGGGCTTTCTATACATACTCATAGACTCCTTCTGATGCTTCATAAGCCATATAGATGTCCATATCTGACCTTTTGAACTTATTTGTGGTCAAAGTGTCCTAAAATTTTTCAAACCATAATAGTTATAGACTCCTTTTAAAGATAAATCAGCTATACAGAGGGCCCCTTTTGACCTACTGAACGTATTTCTGGCCAAAGAGTCCTCGATCTTGCGTTTTCGATACATACTCATAGACTCCTTCTGATGCTTCATAAGCCATATAGATGTCCATATCTGACCTTTTGAACTTATTTGTGGTCAAAGTGTCCTCAAAATTTTTCAAACTATAGAAAGTTATAGACTCCTTCTGTTGATAAATCAGCTATACAGAGGTCCCCTTTTGACCTCTTGAACATATTTCTGGCCAAAGAGTCCTCGATCTTGGGCTTTCTATACATACTCATAGACTCCTTCTCATGATTCATAAGCCATATAGATTTCCATATCTGACCTTTTGAACTTATTTGTGGTCAAAGTGTCCTAACATTTTTCAAACTATAGTAAGTTATAGACTCCTTTTGATGATAAATCAGCTATACAGAGGGCCCCTTTTGACCTACTGAACATATTTTTTGCCAAAGAGTCCTCGATCTTTCGTTTTCTATACATACTCATAGACTCCTTCTGATGCTTCATAAGCCATATAGATGTCCATATCTGACCTTTTGAACTTATTTGTGGTCAAAGTGTCCTAACATTTTTTCAAACTATAGAAAGTTATAGACTCCTTTTGATGTTAAATCAGCTAAACAGAGGGCCCCTTCTGACCTACTGAACATATTTCTGGCCAAAGAGTCCTTGATCTTGGGCTTTCTATACATACTCATAGACTCCTTCTGGTGCTTCATAAGCCATATAAATGTCCATATCTGACCTTTTGAACTTATTTGTGGTCAAAGTGTCCTAAAAAATATTTCAAACTATATAAAGTTATAGACTCCTTTTGATGATAAATCAGCTATACAGAGGTCCCCTTTTGACCTCCTGAACATGTTTCTCTGGCCAAAGAGTCCTTGATCTTGGGGCTTTCTATACATACTCATAGACTCCTTCTGGTGCTTCATAAGCCATATAGATGTCCATATCTGACCTTTTGAACTTATTTGTTGTCAAAGTGTCCTTACATTTTTTCAAACTATAGAAAGTTATAGACTCCTTTTGATGATAAATCAGCTATACAGAGGGCCCCTTTTGAACTACTGAACATATTTCTGGCCAAAGAGTCCTCGATCTTATGCTTTCTATACATACTCATAGACTCCTTCTGATGCTTCATAAGCCATATAGATGTCAATATCTGACCTTTTGAACTTATTTGTGGTAAAAGTGTCCTAACATTTTTTCAAACTATAGAAAGTTATAGACTCCTTTTGATGTTAAATCAGCTAAACAGAGGGCCCCTTCTGACCTACTGAACATATTTCTGGCCAAAGAGTCCTTGATCTTGGGCTTTCTATACATACTCATAGACTCCTTCTGGTGCTTCATAAGCCATATAAATGTCCATATCTGACCTTTTGAACTTATTTGTGGTCAAAGTGTCCTAAAAAATATTTCAAACTATTTAAAGTTATAGACTCCTTTTGATGATAAATCAGCTATACAGAGGTCCCCTTTTGAACTACTGAACATATTTCTGGCCAAAGAGTCCTCGATCTTATGCTTTCTATACATACTCATAGACTCCTTCTGATGCCTCATAAGCCATATAGATGTCCATATCTGACCTTTTGAACTTATTTGTGGTCAAAGTTTCCTAAAAAAAATTCAAACTATATAAAGTTATAGACTCCTTTTGATGATAAATCAGCTATACAGAGGTCCCCTTTTGACCTCCTGAACATGTTTCTGGCCAAAGAGTCCTTGATCTTGGAGCTTTCTATACATACTCATAGACTCCTTCTGGTGCTTCATAAGCCATATATATGTCCATATCTGACCTTTTGAACTTATTTGTGGTCAAAGTGTCCTTACATTTTTTCAAACTATAGAAAGTTATAGACTCCTTTTGATGATAAATCAGCTATACAGAGGGCCCCTTTTGAACTACTGAACATATTTCTGGCCAAAGAGTCCTCGATCTTATGCTTTCTATACATACTCATAGACTCCTTCTGATGCTTCATAAGCCATATAGATGTCAATATCTGACCTTTTGAACTTATTTGTGGTAAAAGTGTCCTAACATTTTTTCAAACTATAGAAAGTTATAGACTCCTTTTGATGATAAATCAGCTATACAGAGGTCCCCTTTTGACCTACTGAACATGTTTCTGGCCAAAGAGTCCTTGATCTTGGGGCTTTCTATACATACTCATAGACTCCTTCTGATGCTTCATAAGCCATATAGATGTCCATATCTGACCTTTTGAACTTATTTGTGGTCAAAGTGTCCTAAAAAATATTTCAAACTATATAAAGTTATAGACTCCTTTTGATGATAAATCAGCTATACAGAGGTCCCCTTTTGACCTCCTGAACATGTTTCTGGCCAAAGAGTCCTTGATCTTGGGCTTTCTATACATACTCATAGACTCCTTCTGGTGCTTCATAAGCCATATAGATGTCCATATCTGACCTTTTGAACTTATTTGTGGTCAAAGTGTCCTTACATTTTTTCAAACTATAGAAAGTTATAGACTCCTTTTGATGATAAATCAGCTATACAGAGGGCCCCTTTTGAACTACTGAACATATTTCTGGCCAAAGAGTCCTCGATCTCATGCTTTCTATACATACTCATAGACTCCTTCTGATGCCTCATAAGCCATATAGATGTCCATATCTGACCTTTTGAACTTATTTGTGGTCAAAGTTTCCTAAAAAAAATTCAAACTATATAAAGTTATAGACTCCTTTTGATGATAAATCAGCTATACAGAGGTCCCCTTTTGACCTCCTGAACATGTTTCTGGCCAAAGAGTCCTTGATCTTGGGGCTTTCTATACATACTCATAGACTCCTTCTGGTGCTTCATAAGCCATATAGATGTCCATATCTGACCTTTTGAACTTATTTGTGGTCAAAGTTTCCTAAAAAAAATTCTAACTATATAAAGTTATAGACTCCTTTTGATGATAAGTCAGCTATACAGAGGTCCCCTTTTGACCTCCTGAACATGTTTCTGGCCAAAGAGTCCTTGATCTTGGGGCTTTCTATACATACTCATAGACTCCTTCTGGTGCTTCATAAGCCATATAGATGTCCATATCTGACCTTTTGAACTTATTTGTGGTCAAAGTGTCCTAACATTTTTTCAAACTATGGAAAGTTATAGACTCCTTTTGATGATAAATCAGCTATACAGAGGGACAATTTTGAACTACTGAACATATTTCTGGCCAAAGAGTCCTCGATCTTATGCTTTCTATACATACTCATAGACTCCTTCTGATGCCTCATAAGCCATATAGATGTCCATATCTGACCTTTTGAACTTATTTGTGGTCAAAGTTTCCTAAAAAAAATTCAAACTATATAAAGTTATAGACTCCTTTTGATGATAAATCAGCTATACAGAGGTCCCCTTTTGACCTCCTGAACATGTTTCTGGCCAAATTTGTCCTTGATCTTGGGGCTTTCTATACATACTCATAGACTCCTTCTGGTGCTTCATAAGCCATATAGATGTCCATATCTGACCTTTTGAACTTATTTGTGGTCAAAGTTTCCTAAAAAAAATTCTAACTATATAAAGTTATAGACTCCTTTTGATGATAAGTCAGCTATACAGAGGTCCCCTTTTGACCTCCTGAACATGTTTCTGGCCAAAGAGTCCTTGATCTTATGCTTTCTATACATACTCATAGACTCCTTCTGATGCTTCATATGCCATATAGATGTCAATATCTGACCTTTTGAACTTATTTGTGGTAAAAGTGTCCTAACATTTTTTCAAACTATAGAAAGTTATAGACTCCTTCTGATGATAAATCAGCTATACAGAGGGCCCCTTTTGAACTACTGAACATATTTCTGGCCAAAGAGTCCTCGATCTCATGCTTTCTATACATACTCATAGACTCCTTCTGATGACTCATAAGCCATATAGATGTCCATATCTGACCTTTTGAACTTATTTGTGGTCAAAGTGTCCTAAAAAAAATTCAAACTATATAAAGTTATAGACTCCTTTTGATGATAAGTCAGCTATACAGAGGTCCCCTTTTGACCTCCTGAACATGTTTCTGGCCAAAGAGTCCTCGATCTTGGGGCTTTCTATACATACTCATAGACTCCTTCTGGTGCTTCATAAGCCATATAGATGTCCATATCTGACCTTTTGAACTTATTTGTGGTCAAAGTGTCCTAAAAAATATTTCAAACTATATAAAGTTATAGACTCCTTTTGATGATAAATCAAAAAAGGGGACCCTTTTGACCTACTGAACATATTTCTGGCCAAAGAGTCCTTGATCTTGGGGCTTTCTATACATACTCATAGACTCCTTCTGATGCTTCATAAGCCATATAGATGTCCATATCTGACCTTTTGAACTTATTTGTGGTCAAAGTGTCCTAAAAAAATTCAAACTATATAAAGTTATAGACTCCTTTTGATAATAAGTCAGCTATACAGAGGTCCCCTTTTGATCTACTGAACATGTTTCTGGCCAAAGAGTCCTCGATCTTTGGATTTCTATACATACTCATAGACTCCTTCTGGTGCTTCATAAGCCATATAGATATCCATATCTGACCTTTTGAACTTATTTGTGGTCAAAGTGTCCTAACATTTTTTCAAACTATATAAAGTTATAGACTTCTTTTGATGATAAATCAGCTATACAGAGGGCCCCTTTTGATCTACTGAACATGTTTCTGGCCAAAGAGTCCTCAGTCTTGGGCTTTCTATACATACTCATAGATTCCTTCTGATGCTTCATAAGCCATATAGATGTCCATATCTGAACTTTTGAACTTATTTCTGGTCAAAGTTTCTTCAAATTTTTTCAAACTATGTAAAGTTATAGTCTCCTTCTGATGATAAATCAGCTAGAGGTCCCCTTTTGACCTACTGAACATATTTCTGGCTAAAGAGTCCTAAAAGATTAACACTATACATTCAGACTGATATCTTCGGATGTTATATCATCCTGACAAAAGTCCCTATTTGCCCTACCGAATTTTTTTCAGGCCAAGGAGTGAGTATTCGAAACTTGAACTTTCCATATTGTTGACTCTTTCTGATGTTACGTCAGACATACAGAATTCCATATTTGACCCAAGGAACATATTTCTTGCCAAAGAGTCCTCGATCTTGGGCTTTCTATACATACTCATAGACTCCTTCTGATGCTTCATAAGCCATATAGATGTCTATATCTGACCTTTTGAACTTATCTCTGGTCAAAGTGTCCTCAAAATTTTTCAAACTATATAAAGTTATAGACATTTAGTATAGTATAGAAAGTTCAAGTACATAGACTCGTTGGCCAAAAAAAAAAAAAAAAAAAAAAGTCATTATGGACAGTTGTCTGGCCGATGTACTATCTGAAGGAGTCTATAAGTGTGAATAGAAAGTTCAAGATCAAGGACTCTTCAGTCAGAAATATGTTCAACATGTTAAATCTGAACTACTTTATGGCTAAAGAAACAAAATAAGGCGTCACTGAGAATGTACAGAAAGTTCAAAATCGAGGACTCTTTTACCAGAAATATTTTCAGTAGGTCCATTATTGACTACTGTCTGGCTGATGAAACACTAAAAGGAGTCAATTAGCATGTACAAAATTTTCAAGTCAGAAATATGTTCAACATGTCAAATCTGGACTTCTGTATGGCTAAAGAAACAAAATAAGGCATCACTGAGAATGTATAGAAAGTTCAAGATCGAGAACTCTTTTACTTCAATAGTCAATATCTACAATTGTCTGGCCGATGTACTATCTGAAAGAGTCTATAAGTATGAATAGAAAGTTCAAGATCGAGGACTCTTCGGTCAGAAATATGTTCATTATGTCAAATCAGAACTACTGCATGGCTGATGAAACACCAGAAAGAGTCTATGAGTATGTTTAAAAGGTTCAAGATCGAGGACTCTTTTGCCAGAAATATGTTTAGTGGGTCAAATATGGACTGCTGTCTGGCTGATGAATCAGAAGTCAATGAAGATTGAGGAAGAAGATTATGAATAGAAAGTTCAAGTTCAAAGACTCTTCAGGTAGAAATATGTTCAGTGGGTCAATTATATGGAGTCACTGAGAATCTATAGAAAGTTCAAGACAGAGGACTCTTTTACTATAAATATGTTCAGAGGGTCAATTATGGACTATTGTCTGCTTGTGAAACATCAGAAGGAGTCAATGAGCCTATATAGAAAGTTCAAGTTCAAGACTCTTCGGGCAGCAATATGTTCAGTAGGTCAATTATGGACTAATGTCTGGCTGATGAAACACTTAAAGGAGTCAATTAGCATGTACAGAATGTTCAAGTTCATGGACTTGTTGGCCAGAAATATGTTTAATAATTAATATGGACAATTGTCTGTCCGATGTAACTTTCTGAAAGAGTCTATAATTATGAATAGAAAGTTCAAGATCAAAATCTCTTTGGTCAGAAATATGTTCAACATGTCAAATCTGGACTACTGTATGGCTGAAGAAACATCAGAAGTAAATGATTATGTATAGAAAGTTCAAGTTCATAGACTCTTCGGGCAGAAAAATGTTCAGTAGGTCAATTGTGGACAATTATCTGGCTGATGAAACATCAGAAGGAGTATGTATAGAAAGAATAAGATCAAGGTCTCTTTGGCCAGAAATATGTTCAATTGATCAAATTTTGAAATACTATATTGCTGTTGTAAAATCAGGAGTCATTATGTATTGAAAAATGTTCATAGACTCATTGGTCAGAAATAGGTTTAATAGGTCATATTGATACAATACAATACAATAATGTTTTGCTATTGTAACATCAGAAGGAGTCAATGTATAGAGAAATCAAGATTATAAACCCATCGCTCAGAAATGAGTTTAGTAGTCAATTATGGATCATTTTTTGGCTGAAGTACTATCTGAAAGCGTCTATGAGTACGTATAGAAAGATCAAGGACTCTTCCAGCCAGAAATATGTTCAATTGTCAAATATGGATAATAGCCTGGGTGATGAAAAATCAGAAGGAGATAGTAATTCTGTATAGATAATTAAAGTTCTAGGTCTCTTTGGCCAGATATATGTTCAATGGGTCAAATTTGGACTAACAATATGGTTGATTTAACATCAAAAGTAGTCGATGAGAATGAATATAAACAGACCTTTTGACGACTCTTTTGGCCAGAAATATGTTCTCTTGGTCAAATATGGACTACTGTATGGTGGATGTAAAATCAAAAATAGTCTAGGAGAAGGAACAGTAAGTTAAACTTTGATGATTCTTTTGCCAGAAATATGTTCAGTAGGTCAATAACTGACTTCTGTCTCAATGATGAAACATCAGAACAAGCCTATGATTATGTATAGAACGATCAAGATCGAGGACACTTTGGTTATAGAAATGTTCACTAGGTTAAATTTGAACCATACTGTATGGCTGATGAAACACCAGAAGGATTGTAAAAGCAATTAGTCTCATGTCTCATGTCTAGAAATATGTTCAAAATATAAAATTTGAACTACTGTTCAAATACACTGGATAGCAGATAATTAATTAACAAGTCTACAAGTATGTTTAGAAAGTTCAAGATCGAGGACTCTATGGTCAGAAATATATTCAATGGGTCAAGTATGGACATCTTTCAGGCTGATGAAACATCAGAAGCTGTCAATGAGCATGTACAGAAAGGTCAAGATCAGGGACTCTTTGACCAGAAATATATTAGTAGATCAAATATGGACTTTTGTATGGCTAATGTATTATTAAGAGAAGTCAATAAGCAGAGAAAGTTAATGTTCAAAGACTCTTTGGCCAAAAATGTGTTCAGTAGTTCAAATAGGAACCTCTGTATGGCTGAATTAACATAATAAGAAACCCTTTGAGGACCATTTGACCAGAAATAAGTTCAGTAGGTCAAATATGGAATTATATATGTGGCTTATGAACCATCAGAAGGAGTCTAGGAGTGAGAATGCAAAGTTCAAGATTGAGGACTCTTTTTTATCAGAAGGAGTCTATAACTTTATATAGTTTGAAAAATTTTGAGGACACTTTGACCAGAAATAAGTTCAAAAGGATAGATATGGACATCTATATGGCTTATGAAGCATCAGAAGGAGTCTATGAGTATGTATAGAAAGCCCAAGATCGAGGACTCTTTGGCCAGAAATATGTTCAGGAGGTCAAAATGGGACCTCTGGATAGCTGATTTATCATCAAAAGGAGTCTATAACTTTCTATGGTTTGAAAAATTTTGAGGACACTTTGACCACAAATAAGTTCAAAAGGTCAGATATGGAAATCTATATGGCTTATGAAGCATCAGAAGGAGTCTATGAGTATGTATAGAAAGCCCAAGATCGAGGACTCTTTGGCCAGAAATATGTTCTGGAGGTCAAAAGGGGACCTCTGTATAGCTGATTTATCATCAAAAGGAGTCTATAACTTTATATAGTTTGAAAAAATGTTAGGACACTTTGACCACAAATAAGTTCAAAAGGTCAGATATGGAAATCTATATTGCTTATGAAGCATCAGAAGGCGTCTATGAGTATGTATAGAAAGCCCAAGATCGAGGACTCTTTGGCCAGAAATATGTTCTGGAGGTCAAAAGGGGACCTCTGTATAGCTGATTTATCATCAAAAGGAGTCTATAACTTTATATAGTTAGAAAAAATGTTAGGACACTTTGACCACAAATAAGTTCAAAAGGTCAGATATGGAAATCTATATGGCTTATGAAGCATCAGAAGGCGTCTATGAGTATGTATAGAAAGCCCAAGATCGAGGACTCTTTGGCCAGAAATATGTTCTGGAGGTCAAAAGGGGACCTCTGTATAGCTGATTTATCTTTAAAAGGAGTCTATAACTTTATATAGTTTGAAAAATTTTAGGACACTTTGACCACAAATAAGTTCAAAAGGTCAGATATGGACATCTATATGGCTTATGAAGCATCAGAAGGAGTCTATGGGTATGTATAGAAAGCCCAAGATCGAGGACTCTTTGGCCAGAAATATGTTCAGGAGGTCAAAGGGGGACCTCTGTATAGCTGATTTATCATCAAAAGGAGTCTATAACTTTATATAGTTTGAATTTTTTTAGGACACTTTGACCACAAATAAGTTCAAAATGTCAGATATGGAAATCTATATGGCTTATGAAGCATCAGAAGGAGTCTATGAGTATGTATAGAAAGCCCAAGATCGAGGACTTCTTTGGCCAGAAATATGTTCTGGAGGTCAAAAGGGGACCTCTGTATAGCTGATTTATCATCAAAAGCAGTCTTTAACTTTCTATAGTTTGAAAACTTTTGAGGACACTTTGACCACAGATAAGTTCAAAAGGTCAGATATGGACATCTATATGGCTTATGAAGCACCAGAAGGAGTCTATGAGTATGTATAGAAAGCCCAAGATCAAGGACTCTTTGGCCAGAAATATGTTCAGTAGGTCAGAAGGGGCCCTCTGTTTAGCTGATTTATCATCAAAAGGAGTCTATAACTTTCTATAGTTTGAAAAAATGTTAGGACACTTTGACCACAAAAAAGTTCAAAAGGTCAGATATGGACATCTATATGGCTTATGAAGCATCAGAAGGAGTCTATGAGTATGTATAGAAAGCCCAAGATCGAGGACTCTTTGGCCAGAAATATGTTCAGGAGGTCAAAATGGGACCTCTGGATAGCTGATTTATCATCAAAAGGAGTCTATAACTTTCTATGGTTTGAAAAATTTTGAGGACACTTTGACCACAAATAAGTTCAAAAGGTCAGATATGGAAATCTATATGGCTTATGAAGCATCAGAAGGAGTCTATGAGTATGTATAGAAAGCCCAAGATCGAGGACTCTTTGGCCAGAAATATGTTCTGGAGGTCAAAAGGGGACCTCTGTATAGCTGATTTATCATCAAAAGGAGTCTATAACTTTATATAGTTTGAAAAAATGTTAGGACACTTTGACCACAAATAAGTTCAAAAGGTCAGATATGGAAATCTATATTGCTTATGAAGCATCAGAAGGCGTCTATGAGTATGTATAGAAAGCCCAAGATCGAGGACTCTTTGGCCAGAAATATGTTCTGGAGGTCAAAAGGGGACCTCTGTATAGCTGATTTATCATCAAAAGGAGTCTATAACTTTATATAGTTAGAAAAAATGTTAGGACACTTTGACCACAAATAAGTTCAAAAGGTCAGATATGGAAATCTATATGGCTTATGAAGCATCAGAAGGCGTCTATGAGTATGTATAGAAAGCCCAAGATCGAGGACTCTTTGGCCAGAAATATGTTCTGGAGGTCAAAAGGGGACCTCTGTATAGCTGATTTATCTTTAAAAGGAGTCTATAACTTTATATAGTTTGAAAAATTTTAGGACACTTTGACCACAAATAAGTTCAAAAGGTCAGATATGGACATCTATATGGCTTATGAAGCATCAGAAGGAGTCTATGGGTATGTATAGAAAGCCCAAGATCGAGGACTCTTTGGCCAGAAATATGTTCAGGAGGTCAAAGGGGGACCTCTGTATAGCTGATTTATCATCAAAAGGAGTCTATAACTTTATATAGTTTGAATTTTTTTTAGGACACTTTGACCACAAATAAGTTCAAAAGGTCAGATATGGAAATCTATATCTTATGAAGCACCAGAAGGAGTCTATGAGTATGTATAGAAAGCCCAAGATCGAGGACTCTTTGGCCAGAAATATGTTCAGGAGGTCAAAAGGGGACCTCTGTATAGCTGACATCATCAAAAGGAGTCTATAACTTTATATAGTTTTAATTTTTTTTAGGACACTTTGACCACAAATAAGTTCAAAAGGTCAGATATGGACATCTATATGGCTTATGAAGCATCAGAAGAAGTCTATGAGTATGTATCGAAAACGCAAGATCGAAGGCTCTTTGGCCAGAAATACGTTCAGTAGGTCAAAAGGGGCCCTCTGTATAGCTGATTTATCTTTAAAAGGAGTCTATAACTATATATGGTTTGAAAAATTTTAGGACACTTTAACCACAAATAAGTTCAAAAGGTCAGATATGGACATCTATATGGCTTATGAAGCATCAGAAGGAGTCTATGAGTATGTATAGAAAGCCCAAGATCAAGGACTCTTTGGCCAGAAATATGTTTAAGATGTCAAAAGGGGACCTCTGTAGAGCTGATTTATCATCAAAAGGAGTCTATAACTTTTTATAGTTTGAAAAATTTTAGGACACTTTGACCACAAATAAGTTCAAAAGGTCAGATATGGACATCTATATGGCTTATGAAGCATCAGAAGGAGTCTATGGGTATGTATAGAAAGCCCAAGATCGAGGACTCTTTGGCCAGAAATATGTTCAGGAGGTCAAAGGGGGACCTCTGTATAGCTGATTTATCATCAAAAGGAGTCTATAACTTTATATAGTTTGAATTTTTTTAGGACACTTTGACCACAAATAAGTTCAAAATGTCAGATATGGAAATCTATATGGCTTATGAAGCATCAGAAGGAGTCTATGAGTATGTATAGAAAGCCCAAGATCGAGGACTCTTTGGCCAGAAATATGTTCTGGAGGTCAAAAGGGGACCTCTGTATAGCTGATTTATCATCAAAAGCAGTCTTTAACTTTCTATAGATTGAAAACTTTTGAGGACACTTTGACCACAAATAAGTTCAAAAGGTCAGATATGCACATCTATATGGCTTATGAAGCACCAGAAGGAGTCTATGAGTATGTATAGAAAGCCCAAGATCAAGGACTCTTTGGCCAGAAATATGTTCAGTAGGTCAGAAGGGGCCCTCTGTTTAGCTGATTTATCATCAAAAGGAGTCTATAACTATCTATAGTTTGAAAAAATGTTAGGACACTTTGACCACAAATAAGTTCAAAAGGTCAGATATGGACATCTATATGGCTTATGAAGCATCAGAAGGAGTCTATGAGTATGTATAGAAAACGCAAGATTGAGGACTCTTTGGCAAAAAATATGTTCAGTAGGCCTAACATCTGTATAGCTGATTTATCATCAAAAGGAGTCTATAACTTACTATAGTTTGAAAAATGTTAGGACACTTTGACCACAAATAAGTTCAAAAGGTCAGATATGGAAATCTATATGGCTTATGAATCATCAGAAGGAGTCTATGAGTATGTATAGAAAGCCGAAGATCGAGGACTCTTTGGCCAGAAATATGTTCAAGAGGTCAAAAGGGGACCTCTGTATAGCTGATTTATCAACAAAAGGAGTCTATAACTTTCTATAGTTTGAAAAATTTTGAGGACACTTTGACCACAAATAAGTTCAAAAGGTCAGATATGGACATCTATATGGCTTATGAAGCATCAGAAGGAGTCTATGAGTATGTATCGAAAATGCAAGATCGATGACTCTTTGGCCAGAAATACGTTCAGTAGGTCAAAAGGGGCCCTCTGTATAGCTGATTTATCTTTAAAAGGAGTCTATAACTATTATGGTTTGAAAAATTTTAGGACACTTTGACCACAAATAAGTTCAAAAGGTCAGATATGGACATCTATATGGCTTATGAAGCATCAGAAGGAGTCTATGAGTATGTATAGAAAGCCCAAGATCAAGGACTCTTTGGCCAGAAATATGTTCTGGAGGTCAGAAGGGGCCCTCTGTTTAGCTTATTTATCATCAAAAGGAGTCTATAACTATCTATAGTTTGAAAAAATGTTAGGACACTTTGACCACAAATAAGTTCAAAAGGTCAGATATGGACATCTATATGGCTTATGAAGCATCAGAAGGAGTCTATGAGTATGTATAGAAAACGCAAGATTGAGGACTCTTTGGCAAAAAATATGTTCAGTAGGCCTAACATCTGTATAGCTGATTTATCATCAAAAGGAGTCTATAACTTACTATAGTTTGAAAAATGTTAGGACACTTTGACCACAAATAAGTTCAAAAGGTCAGATATGGAAATCTATATGGCTTATGAATCATCAGAAGGAGTCTATGAGTATGTATAGAAAGCCGAAGATCGAGGACTCTTTGGCCAGAAATATGTTCAAGAGGTCAAAAGGGGACCTCTGTATAGCTGATTTATCAACAAAAGGAGTCTATAACTTTCTATAGTTTGAAAAATTTTGAGGACACTTTGACCACAAATAAGTTCAAAAGGTCAGATATGGACATCTATATGGCTTATGAAGCATCAGAAGGAGTCTATGAGTATGTATCGAAAATGCAAGATCGAGGACTCTTTGGCCAGAAATACGTTCAGTAGGTCAAAAGGGGCCCTCTGTATAGCTGATTTATCTTTAAAAGGAGTCTATAACTATTATGGTTTGAAAAATTTTAGGACACTTTGACCACAAATAAGTTCAAAAGGTCAGATATGGACATCTATATGGCTTATGAAGCATCAGAAGGAGTCTATGAGTATGTATAGAAAGCCCAAGATTAAGGACTGTTTGGCCAGAAATATGTTCAGGAGGTCAAATGGGGACCTCTGTATAGCTGATTTATCATCAAAAGTAGTTTATAACTTTATATAGTTTGAAAAATTTTGAGGACACTTTGACCACAAATAAGTTCAAAAGGTCAGATATGGAAATCTATATCTTATGAAGCACCAGAAGGAGTCTATGAGTATGTATAGAAAGCCCAAGATCGAGGACTCTTTGGCCAGAAATATGTTCAGGAGGTCAAAAGGGGACCTCTGTATAGCTGACTTATCATCAAAAGGAGTCTATAACTTTATATAGTTTTAATTTTTTTTAGGACACTTTGACCACAAATAAGTTCAAAAGGTCAGATATGGACATCTATATGGCTTATGAAGCATCAGAAGAAGTCTATGAGTATGTATCGAAAACGCAAGATCGAAGGCTCTTTGGCCAGAAATACGTTCAGTAGGTCAAAAGGGGCCCTCTGTATAGCTGATTTATCTTTAAAAGGAGTCTATAACTATATATGGTTTGAAAAATTTTAGGACACTTTAACCACAAATAAGTTCAAAAGGTCAGATATGGACATCTATATGGCTTATGAAGCATCAGAAGGAGTCTATGAGTATGTATAGAAAGCCCAAGATCAAGGACTCTTTGGCCAGAAATATGTTTAAGATGTCAAAAGGGGACCTCTGTAGAGCTGATTTATCATCAAAAGGAGTCTATAACTTTTTATAGTTTGAAAAATTTTGAGGACACTTTGACCACAAATAAGTTCAAAAGGTCAGATATGGACATCTATATGGCTTATGAATCATCAGAAGGAGTCTATGAGTATGTATAGAAAGCCCAAGATCAAGGACTCTTTGGCCAGAAATATGTTCTGGAGGTCAAATGGTGACCTCTGTATAGCTGATTTATCATCAAAAGGAGACTATAACTTTCTATAGTTTGAAAAATTTTGAGGACACTTTGACCACAAATAAGTTCAAAAGGTCAGATATGGAAATCTATATCTTATGAAGCACCAGAAGGAGTCTATGAGTATGTATAGAAAGCCCAAGATCGAGGACTCTTTGGCCAGAAATATGTTCAGGAGGTCAAAAGGGGACCTCTGTATAGCTGACTTATCATCAAAAGGAGTCTATAACTTTATATAGTTTGAATTTTTTTTAGGACACTTTCACCACAAATAAGTTCAAAAGGTCAGATATGGACATCTATATGGCTTATGAAGTATCAGAAGGAATCTATGAGTATGTATAGAAAGCCCCAAGATCAAGGACTGTTTGGCCAGAAATATGTTTAGGAGGTCAAAAGTTGACCTCTGTATAGCTCATTTATCATCAAAAGGAGTCTATAACTTTCTATAGTTTGAAAAAATGTTAGGACACTTTGACCTCAAGTAAGTTCAAAAGGTCAGATATGGACATCTATATGGCTTATGAAGCATCAGAAGGAGTCTATGAGTATGTATAGAAAGCCCATAGATCAAGGTCTCTTTGGTCAGAAATATGTTCAGGAGGTCAAAAGGACCTGTATAGCTGATTTATAATCAAAAGGAGTCTATAACTCTATATAGTTTGAATTTTTTTTAGGACACTTTGACAAGAAATAAGTTCAAAAGGATAGATATGGATATATATATGGCTTATGAAGCATCAGAAGGAGTCTATGAGTATGTATAGAAAGCCCAAGATAGAGGTCTCTTTGGCCAGAAATATGTTCCTTGGGTCAAATATGGAATTCTGTATGTCTGACGTAACATCAGAAAGAGTCAACAAGTATATATGGAAATATCAAGTTTTGAGTACTCACTCCATGGCCAGAAAAAAATTCGGTAGGTCAAATATGGACTTTTGTCAGGATGATGTAACATCCGAAGATATCAGTCTGCATGTATAGTGTTAATCTTTTAGGACTCTTTGGCCAGAAATATTTTCAGTAGGTCAAAAGGGGACCTCTGTATAGCTGATTTATCATCAGAAGGAGACTATAAATTTATATAGTTTGAAAAATTTTGAGGACACTTTGGTCAGAAATAAGTTCAAAAGGTCAGATATGGACATCTATATGGCTTATGAAGCATCAGAAGGAGTTGGACTATATGAATAGAAAGCCCAAGATCGAGGACTCTTTTGCCAAAAATATGTTCCTTGGGTCAAATATGAACTTCTTTATGGTGACGTAACATCATAAAAAGTCAACGAGTATAAAGTAAGGTCAAGTTTCGAGTACTCCTTGGACAGAAAAAAATTCAGTGTCAAATTTGGACCTTTGTCAGGATGATATAACATCTTTAAGGACTCTTTGGCCAGAAATATGTTCAGTAGGTCAAAAGCGTACCTATGTATAGCTCATTCTTATAACATTATGTGCTTTGCACAAATGATCTAACGTTGAGCATCATTAAAGAAACATAGGTTATGCACTTCGTGCATTGCATTGCTTTGCACACCAAAACTAACTCAATGCCATGTTCATTAGAGAGATAACATATGTGTTGTTGCTTTGCACAAACTGTCTAACAACGCACAACGCATTGAAGAATAACATATAGTCTGTGCACTACTTGCATTGAATTGCACAACAGAACTACTCGATCCTATGTTCATTACAAAGATAACGTGTGTTGTTGCATTGCATTGCATTGCACACACGATCTAACGTTGTGCATTAAAGAATAACATATGCACTTCTTGCATTGCATTGCATTGCACACCAGAATTAACTCATTCCCATGTTCATTAAAGAGATAACATATGTGTTGTTGCAATTGCATTGCACAAACGATCTAACATTGTGCACTGAAGAATAACTTATAGGTTATGCATATTTCGCATTGCATTGCACACCAGAGCTAAATCATTCCCATGTTCATTATAGAGATGATATGTGTGTTGATGCATTGCATTGCTTTGCATTGCATTGCATTGCACTAACGATCTAACGTTGTGCACTGAAGAATAACATATAGGTTATGCACTTTTTGCATTGCATTGTACAACTGAACTACCTCATTCCTATGTTGATTAAAGACATAACGTTTGTTGTTGCATTACATTGCATTGCACTAACGATCTAACGTTGTGCACTGAAGAATAACATATAGGTTATGCACTTTTTGCATTGCATTGCACTGCACACCAGAACTAAATCATTCCCATGTTCATAAAAGAGATAACGTTTGTTGGTGCATTGCATTGCATTGCATTGCATTGATTTGCATTGCTTTGCACTGCATTGCTTTGCTTTGCATTGCATTGCATTGCACTAACGATCTAATGTTGTGCACTGAAGAATAACATATAGGTCATGCACTTTTTGCATTGCATTGCATTGCATACCAGAACTAAATCATTCCAATGTTCATTAAAGACATAACGTGTGTTGTTGCATTGCATTGTATTGCATTGCATTGCAATGTATTGCAATGCAATGTTTTGCGTTGCATTACATTCATTTGCATTGCTTTGCACTGCATTGCATTGCACTAAAGATCTAACGCTGTGCACTGAAGAATAACATATAGGTTATGCTCTTTTCGCATTGCATTGCACACCAGAACAAAATAATTCCCAAGTTCAATATAGAGATGATATGTGTGTTGTTGCATTGCATTGCATTGCATTGCATTGCATTGAATTGCATTGCACTAACGATCTAACGTTGTGCACTGAAGAATAACATATGTTATGCACTTTTTGCATTGCATTGCACACCAGAACTACCTCATTCCTATGTTGATTAAAGACATAACGAGTGTTTTTCATTGCATTGTATTGCGCTATATTGATTTGCATTGCTTTGCACTGCACTGCATTGCATTGCATTGCATTGCATTGCATTGCATTGCATTACACTAACGCTCTAACGTTGTGCACTGAAGAATAACATATATGTTATGCACTTTTTGCATTGCATTGCACACCAGAACTAAATCATTCCCATGTTCATTAAAGACATAACGTGTGTTGTTGCATTGCATTGTATTGCATTGCATTGATTTGCATTGCTTTGCATTACTTTGCACTGCATTGCATTGCACTAACGATTTAATGTTGTGCACTGAAGAATAACATATAGGTTATGCACTTTTCGCATTGCATTGCATTGCATACCAGAACTAAATCATTCCCATGTTCATTAAAGACATAACGTGTGTTGTTGCATTGCATTGTATTGCATTGCAATGTATTGCAATGCAATGTTTTGCGTTGCATTACATTGATTTGCATTGCTTTGCACTGCATTGCATTGCACTAAAGATCTAACGTTGTGCACTGAAGAATAACATATAGTATGCACTTTTCGCATTGCATTGCATTGAACACCAGAACTAAATCATTCCCATGTTCATTAAAGACATAACATCATTGCAATGAATTGCACTGCTTTGCATTGCTTTGCACTGCATTGCATTGCACTAACGTTCTAACGTTGTGCACTGAAGAATAACATATGTTATGCACTTTTTGCATTGCATTGCACACCAGAACTACCTCATTCCCATGTTCATTAAAAACATAACGTGTGTTGCTGCATTGCATTGTATTTGATTGCATTGATTTGCATTGCTTCATTGCACTGCATTGCACTGCATTGCACTGCATTGCACTGCATTGCACTGCATTGCACTGCATTGCATTGCACTAACGATCTGACGTTGTGCACTGAAGAATAACATATAGGTTATGCACTTTTCGCATTGCATTGCACACCAGAACTACCTCATTCCCATGTTGATTAAAGACATAACGAGTGTTTTTCATTGCATTGTATTGCACTATATTGATTTGCATTGCTTTGCATTGCTTTGCATTGCTTTGCATTGCTTTGCATTGCTTTGCATTGCTTTGCATTGCTTTGCATTGCTTTGCATTGCTTTGCATTGCTTTGCTTTGCATTGCTCTGCATTGCTCTGCATTGCTCTGCATTGCTCTGCATTGCATTGCATTGCATTGCATTGCTTTGCACTGCATTGCATTGCACTAACGATCTAACGTTGTGCACTGAAGAATAACATATGTTATGCACTTTTTGCATTGCATTGCACACCAGAACTACCTCATTCCCATGTTGATTAAAAACATAACGTGTGTTGTTGCATTGCTTTGCACTGCATTGCATTGCATTGCATGGCATTGCATTGCACTAACGATCTAACGTTGTGCACTGAAGAATAACATATAGGTTATGCACGTATTGCATTCCATTGCACACCAGAACTAAATCATTCCCATGTTCATTAAAGTCATAACGTGTATTGTTGCATTGCAGTGTATTGCATTGCTTTGCATTGCTTTGCATTGCTTTGCATTGCTTTGCATTGCTTTGCACTGCATTGCATTGCACAAACGATCTAACGTTGTGCACTGAAGAATAACATATAGGTTATGCTCTTTTCGCATTGCATTGCACACCAGAACTAAATCATTCCCATGTTCATTAAAGTCATAACGTGTGTTGTTGCATTGCATTGCATTGCATTGCATTGCATTGCATTGCTTTGCACTGCATTGCATTGCATTGCATTGCATTGCACTAACGATCTAACTTTGTGCACGAAAGAATAACATATAGGTTATGCACTTTTTGCATTTCATTGGACACCAGACCTAAATCATTCCCATGTTCATTAAAGAGATAACGTTTGTTGGTGCATTGCATTGCATTGCACTAGCGATGTAACGTTGTGCACTCAAAAATAACATATAGGTTATGCACTTTTTGCATTTCATTGCATTGCACACTAGAAATACCTCATTCCCATGTTGATTAAAGACATAACGTGTGTTGTTGCATTGCATTGCATTGCATTGATTTGCAATGCCTTGTACTGCATTGCATTGCTTTGCATTGCACTAACGATCTAACTTTGTGCACTGAAGAATAACATAGGTTATGCACTTTTCGCATTGCATTGCATGCCAGACTACTAAATCATTCCCATGTTCATTAAGATAACGTGTGTTGTTGCAATTGCATTGCATTGCATTTTATTGCACAAACGATCTAACGTTGTGCACTGAAGAAAAACATATAGGTTATGCACTTTTTGCATTGCATTGCATTGCACATCAGAACTAAATCATTCCCATGTTCATTAAAGAGATAATGTTTGTTGTTGCATTGCATTGCATTGCATTGCACAAACGATCTAACGTTTTGCTCTGAAGAATAACATATAGGTTATGCACTTTTCGCATTGCATTGCACACCAGAAATAAATCATTCCCATGTTCTTTAAAGAGATGATATGTGTGTTGTTGCATTGCATTGCACTAGCGATGTAACGTTGTGCACTGAAGAATAACATATAGGTTATGCACTTTTTGCATTGCATTGCATTGCACACTAGAACTTAACCATTCCCGTGTTCATTAAAGAGATGGTATGTGTGTTGTTGCATTGCATTGCACTAACGATCTAACGTTGTGCACTGAAGAATAACATATAGGTTATACACTTTTTGCATTGCATTGCACACTAGAACTTAACCATTCCCATGTTCATTAAAGAGATAACGTGTGCTGTTGCATTGCATTGCACTAAGGATCTAACGTTGTGCATTGAAGAATAACATATAGGCTATGCACTTCTTGCATTGCATTACACACCAGAAGTAACTCATTCCCAAACTACATTGCATTGCATTTCACACAAGATCAAACTTTGTGCATTGAAGAATAACATATAAGCTATGAGTGCATCACAAACATACAATAACTATCTCAACTATCTACATTCCACTGCATAAAATATCTAACTGATATAGTTAGATATAATAATAATACATTATTATTCAACGCTAATTCTTAGATCGTTTGTGCAATGCAACACTCATGTTATGTTTTCATTGCACATGAGGTATGAAGTAGTTTATTCTATGCATTGTAATGCAAGAGGTAAATGCAATAATTTCCCTTAAAAGAATAAATGAATAAGTTAGTTATTGTGCACTGCCAATGCACATATGTCATGTGTCAAATCAGGCCTACAGAGGTCCCTCTTGTCTTATATAACATCACAAGAAGTCAGTCTTGTATGTTTAGTAAGCCAGACAGTAGTCCATATTTGACTGATTGAACATATTTTTGGCAAAAGAGTCCTCAAAAGGTATTTTTTGTATATTATAAACTTATAGACTCCTTCTGATGTTAAATCAGCCATAGAGAGGTGCATATTTGACCTATTGAACTTATTTCTGGTCAAAGGGTCCTCAAAGGTTTTTAAACAAACTTATAGACTCCTTTTGATGTTACATCACCCATAAAAAAAAGTACATTTTTGACCTACTAAACATATTTCTGCCAAGAGACCATGAAACTTAACTCACTATACGTACATATTGACTTCTCGTGATGTTAACTCAGGCAAGGAGTAGTCGATATTTGACCGATTGAACACATTTTTGGCCAAAGAGGCCTCGAAATGTTTTTTTTTTTTACTCTTATAAATTTATAGACTCCTTCTGATGTTAAATCAGCCATATTTCAACTAATGGGAAAAAGAGTACTCGATCTTGAACTTTCTGTACATACTCTAGACATCTTCTGATGCTTCATAAGCCATTTAGAAGTCCATATCTGACCTGTTAAACTTATTTCTGGTCAATGGGTCCTAAAAGGTTTTAAATATATATAATCTTATATAATATATAATACTTAAGCTATATAATCTTATAGACTAATTCTGATGTTAAATCAGCCATACAGAGGTCACTTTTTTTACCTACTAAACATAATTCGGGCCAAAGAGTACTCAAACTTGAGCTTTCCTTGATCTTGGGCTTTCTATACATACTCATAGACTCCTTCTGGTGCTTCATAAGCCATATAGATGTCCATATCTGACCTTTTGAACTTATTTGTGGTCAAAGTGTCCTCAAAAGTTTTCAAACTATAGAAAGTTAAAGACTGCTTTTGATTATAAATCAGCTATACAGAGGTCCCCTTTTGAACTACTGAGAAATATTTCTGGCCAAAGAGTCCTCGATCTTATGCTTTCTATACATGCTCATAGACTCCTTCTGATGCCTCATAAGCCATATAGATGTCCATATCTGACCTTTTGAACTTATTTGTGGTCAAAGTATCCTAAAAAAAATTCAAACTATATAAAGTTATAGACTCCTTTTGATGATAAGTCAGCTATACAGAGGTCCCCTTTTGACCTCCTGAACATGTTTCTGGCCAAAGAGTCCTCGATCTTGGGATTTCTATACATACTCATAGACTCCTTCTGGTGCTTCATAAGCCATATAGATGTCCATATCTGACCTTTTGAACTTATTTGTGGTCAAAGAGTCCTATGAAAAAAATTCAAACTATATAAAGTTATAGACTCCTTTTGATGATAAATCAGCTATACAGAGTTCCCCTTTTGACCTTCTGGCCAAAGAGTCCTTGATCTTGGGGCTTTCTATACATACTCATAGACTCCTTCTGATGCTTCATAAGCCATATAGATGTCCATATCTGACCTTTTGAACTTATTTGTGGTCAAAGTGTCCTAAAAAAAATTTCAAACTATATAAAGTTATAGACTCCTTTTGATGATAAATCAGCTATACAGAGGCCCCCTTTTGAACTACTGAACATATTTCTGGCCAAAGAGTCCTCGATCTTATGCTTTCTATACATACTCATAGACTCCTTCTGATGCCTCATAAGCCATATAGATGTCCATATCTGACCTTTTGAACTTATTTGTGGTCAAAGTATCCTAAAAAAAATTCAAACTATATAAAGTTATAGACTCCTTTTGATGATAAGTCAGCTATACAGAGGTCCCCTTTTGACCTCCTGAACATGTTTCTGGCCAAAGAGTCCTCGATCTTGGGATTTCTATACATACTCATAGACTCCTTCTGGTGCTTCATAAGCCATATAGATGTCCATATCTGACCTTTTGAACTTATTTGTGGTCAAAGAGTCCTATGAAAAAAATTCAAACTATATAAAGTTATAGACTCCTTTTGATGATAAATCAGCTATACAGAGTTCCCCTTTTGACCTTCTGGCCAAAGAGTCCTTGATCTTGGGGCTTTCTATACATACTCATAGACTCCTTCTGATGCTTCATAAGCCATATAGATGTCCATATCTGACCTTTTGAACTTATTTGTGGTCAAAGTGTCCTAAAAAAAATTTCAAACTATATAAAGTTATAGACTCCTTTTGATGATAAATCAGCTATACAGAGGCCCCCTTTTGAACTACTGAACATATTTCTGGCCAAAGAGTCCTCGATCTTATGCTTTCTATACATACTCATAGACTCCTTCTGATGCCTCATAAGCCATATAGATGTCCATATCTGACCTTTTGAACTTATTTGTGGTCAAAGTATCCTAAAAAAAATTCAAACTATATAAAGTTATAGACTCCTTTTGATGATAAGTCAGCTACACAGAGGTCCCCTTTTGACCTCCTGAACATATTTCTGGCCAAAGAGTCCTCGATCTTGGGCTTTCTATACATACTCATAGACTCCTGGTGCTTCATAAGATATGGATTTCCATATCTGACCTTTTGAACTTATTTGTGGTCAAAGTGTCCTCAAAATTTTTCAAACTATAGAAAGTTATAGTCTCCTTTTGATGACAAATCAGCTATACAGAGGTCAACTTTTGACCTCCTAAACATATTTCTGGCCAAACAGTCCTTGATCTTGGGCTTTCTATATATACTCATAGACTCCTTCTGATGCCTCATAAGCCATGTAGATGTCCATATCTGACCTTTTGAACTTATTTGTGGTCAAAGTGTCCTAAAAAAAATTCAAACTATATAAAGTTATAGACTACTTTTGATGATAAATCAGCTATACAGAGGTCCCCATTTGACCTCCTGAACATATTTCTGGCCAAAGAGTCCTTGATCTTGGGCTTTCTATACATACTCATAGACCACTTCTGATGCTTCATAAGCCAAATAGATGTCCATATCTGACCTTTTGAACTTATTTGTGGTCAAAGTGTCCTCAAAATTTTTCAAACTATATAAGGTTATAGACTCCTTTTGATGATAAATCAACAGAGGTCATCTTTTGACATCCTAAACATATTTCTGGCCAAAGAGTCCTTGATCTTGGGCTTTCTATACATACTCATAGACTCCTTCTGATGCTTCATAAGCCATATAGATGTCCATATCTGACCTTTTGAACTTATTTGTGGTCAAAGTGTCCTCAAAATTTTTCAAACTATATAAAGTTATAGACTCCTTTTGATGATAAATCAGCTATACAGAGGTCCCCTTTTGACATCCTAAACATATTTCTGGCCAAAGAGTCCTTGATCTTGGGGCTTTCTATACATACTCATAGACTCCTTCTGATGCTTCATAAGCCATATAGATGTCCATATCTGACCTTTTGAACTTATTTGTGGTCAAAGTGTCCTAAAATTTTTCAAACCATATATAGTTATAGACTCCTTTTAAAGATAAATCAGCTATACAGAGGGCCCCTTTTGACCTACTGAACGTATTTCTGGCCAAAGAGCCCTCGATCTTGCGTTTTCGATACATACTCATAGACTTCTTCTGATGCTTCATAAGCCATATAGATGTCCATATCTGACCTTTTGAACTTTGTGGTCAAAGTGTCCTCAAAAGTTTTCAAACTATATAAAGTTAAAGACTCCTTTTGATGATAAATCAGCTATACAGAGGTCCCCTTTTGACCTCCAGAACATATTTCTGGCCAAAGAGTCCTCGATCTTGGGCTTTCTATATATACTAATAGACTGCTTCTGATGCTTCATAAGCCATATAGATTTCCATATCTGACCTTTTGAACTTATTTGTGGTCAAAGTATCCTAAAAAAATTTCAAACTATATAAAGTTATAGACTCCTTTTGATGATAAATCAGCTATACAGAGGTCCCCTTTTGACCTCCTGAACATGTTTCTGGCCAAAGAGTCCTCGATCTTGGGATTTCTATACATACTCATAGACTCCTTCTGGTGCTTCATAAGCCATATAGATGTCTATATCTGACCTTTTGAACTTATTTGTGGTCAAAGTGTCCTATAAAAAAATTCAAACTATATAAAGTTATAGACTCCTTTTGATGATAAATCAGCTATACAGAGGTCCCCTTTTGACCTACTGAACATATTTCTGGCCAAAGAGTCCTTGATCTTGGGGCTTTCTATACATACTCATAGACTCCTTCTGATGCTTCATAAGCCATATAGATGTCCATATCTGACCTTTTGAACTTATTTGTGGTCAAAGTGTCCTATAAAAAAAATTCAAACTATATAAAGTTATAGACTTCTTTTGATGATAAATCAAGTATACAGAGGGCCCCTTTTGATCTACTGAACATGTTTCTGGCCAAAGAGTCCTCAATCTTGGGCTTTCTATACATACTCATAGATTCCTTCTGATGCTTCATAAGCCATATAGATGTCCATACCTGACCTTTTGAACTTATTTGTGGTCAAAGTGTCCTCAAAATATTTCAAACAATAGAAAGTTATAGACTACTTTTGATGATAAATCAGCTATACAGAGGTCCCCTTTTGACCTCCTGTACATATTTCTGGCCAAAGAGTCCTCGATCTTGGGCTTTCTATACATACTCATAGACTCCTTCTGATGCTTCATAAGGCATATAGATGTCCATATCTGACCTTTTGAACTTATTTCTGGTCATCAAATTTTTTAAACTATATAAAGTTATAGACTCTTTCTGATGACAAATCAGCTATTCAGAGGTCCCCTTTTGACCTACTGAACATATTTCTGGCCAAAGAGTCCTCGATCTTATGCTTTCTGTACATACTCATAGACTCCTTCTGATGCCTCATAAGCCATATAGATGTCCATATCTGACCTTTTGAACTTATTTGTGGTCAAAGTGTCCTAACATTTTTTCAAACTATATAAAGTTATAGACTTCTTTTGATGATAAATCAGCTATACAGAGGGCCCCTTTTGATCTACTGAACATGTTTCTGGCCAAAGAGTCCTCAATCTTGGGCTTTCTATACATACTCATAGATTCCTTCTGATGCTTCATAAGCCATATAGATGTCTATATCTGACCTTTTGAACTTATCTTTGGTCAAAGTGTCCTCAAAATTTTTCTAACTATATAAAGTTATAGACTCCTTCTGATAATAAATCAGCTATACCAAGGTCACCTTTTGACCTTCTGAACATATTTCTGGCCAAAGAGTTCTTGAACATTATCTTGCTATACTACAGATTGACTTGTTGTGATGTTATATTAACCAGCCAGTAGTCTATTTTTGACCTTCTGAACATATTTCTGGCCAGAGTCCGTGAATATCAACTCGGTATACATATAGACTGACTTCTCGTAATGTAAAATCAGGCAGACAGTAGTCCATATTTGACTGATTGAAAAAAAAAATTGACCAAAGAGTTCTCTAAAGGATTTTGTCTATCATAAATGTATAGACTCAGCCATACAGAAGTCCATATTTGACCTTCTGAACATATTTCTGGCCAGAGACCTTGAACATTTACCTTACTATTTATATTTCTCCTACCATAAAGACTTCTCGTGATGTTATGTCAGCCAGACTGTAGCCATATTTGACTGATTTAACATGTTTTTGGCCAAAGAATCCTCAAAATGTTTTTTACTCTTAGAAACTCATAGACTCCTTCTGATGTTAAATCGGCCATACAGAAGTCCATATTTGACCCAAGGAATGTATTTATGGCCATAGAGTTCTCGATCTTGACCTTTCTATACATACTCATAGACTCCTTCTAATGTTACATAAGCCATATAGATATCCATATCTGACCTTTTTAACTTATTTCTGGTCATCAAAAGTTTTTAAACTATATAAAGTTATAGACTCTTTCTGATGATAAATCAGCTATACAAAGGTCACCTTTTGACCTTTTGAACATATTTCTGGCCAAAGAGTTCTTGAACATTATCTTGCTTGAACTTTTGACTTTTGACTACAGATTGACTTGTTGTGATGTTATATTAACCAGCCAGTAGTCTATTTTTGACCTACTGAAAATATTTCTGGCCAGAGTCCGTGAACATTAACTCACTATACAATATAGACTGACTTCTTGCAATGCCAAACCAGGCAGGCAGTAGTCCATATTTGACCGATTGAAAAAAAATGTGACCAAAGAGTTCTCAAAAGGATTTTGTCTGTCATAATCTATAGACTCCTTCTGATGTCCGAAAATATTACTGGCCAAAGAGTCCTTAAAGATTAACACTATACATTCAGATTGATATCTTCGGATGTTATATCATCATGACAAAAGTCCATATTTGACATACTGAAAGTTTTTTCTGGTCAAAGAGTCTCAACTTGACCATTCTATATATACTCATTGACTCTTTCTGATTCTTCATTAGCTATATAGATGTCCATATCTGGCGAATTGAAAATATTTTTGGCAAAAAGGTCCTCACAAGTTAACTTACTAAATACTCATAGACTTCTTCTGATGATACATCACTTTAACAGGTATGTGACCCTCTGAATATATTTTTGGCCAAAGAATCATTGAACATTAACTCTCTATACATATTGGACTCTTTTACTAGAAATATGTTCAGTAGGTAAATTATGGAGTACTCTCTGGCTGATGAAGCACTAAAAGGAGTCAATGAGCATGTATAGAAAGTTCAAGTACATAGACTCGTTGGCCAAAAAAAAAAAAAAAAAAGTCATTATGGACAGTTGTCTGGCCGATGTACTATCTGAAGGAGTCTATAAGTGTGAATAGAAAGTTCGAGATCAAGGACTCTTCAGTCAGAAATATGTTCAACATGTTAAATCTGAACTACTTTATGGCTAAAGAAACAAAATAAGGCGTCACTGAGAATGTACAGAAAGTTCAAAATCGAGGACTCTTTTACCAGAAATATTTTCAGTAGGTCCATTATTGACTACTGTCTGGCTGATGAAACACTAAAAGGAGTCAATTAGCATGTACAAAATTTTCAAGTCAGAAATATGTTCAACGTGTCAAATCTGGACTTCTGTATGGCTAAGGAAACAAAATAAGGCATCACTGAGAATGTATAGAAAGTTCAAGATCGAGAACTCTTTTACTTCAATAGTCAATATCTACAATTGTCTGGCCGATGTACTATCTGAAAGAGTCTATAAGTATGAATAGAAAGTTCAAGATCGAGGACTCTTCGGTCAGAAATATGTTCATTATGTCAAATCAGAACTACTGCATGGCTGATGAAACACCAGAAAGAGTCTATGAGTATGTTTAAAAGGTTCAAGATCGAGGACTCTTTTGCCAGAAATATGTTTAGTGGGTCAAATATGGACTGCTGTCTGGCTGATGAATCAGAAGTCAATGAAGATTGAGGAAGAAGATTATGAATAGAAAGTTCAAGTTCAAAGACTCTTTTACTATAAATATGTTCAGAGGGTCAATTATGGACTATTGTCTGCTTGTGAAACATCAGAAGGAGTCAATGAGCCTATATAGAAAGTTCAAGTTCAAGACTCTTCGGGCAGCAATATGTTCAGTAGGTCAATTATGGACTAATGTCTGGCTGATGAAACACTAAAAGGAGTCAATTAGCATGTACAGAATGTTCAAGTTCATGGACTTGTTGGCCAGAAATATGTTTAATAATTAATATGGACAATTGTCTGTCCGATGTAACTTTCTGAAAGAGTCTATAATTATGAATAGAAAGTTCAAGCTCAAAATCTCTTTGGTCAGAAATATGTTCAACATGTCAAATCTGGACTACTGTATGGCTGAAGAAACATCAGAAGTAAATGATTATGTATAGAAAGTTCAAGTTCATAGACTCTTCGGGCAGAAAAATGTTCAGTAGGTCAATTGTGGACAATTATCTGGCTGATGAAACATCAGAAGGAGTATGTATAGAAAGAATAAGATCAAGGTCTCTTTGGCCAGAAATATGTTCAATTGATCAAATTTTGAAATACTATATTGCTGTTGTAAAATCAGGAGTCATTGAGTATGTATTGAAAAATGTTCATAGACTCATTGGTCAGAAATAGGTTTAATAGGTCATATTGATACAATACAATACAATAATGTTTTGCTATTGTAACATCAGAAGGAGTCAATGTATAGAGAAATCAAGATTATAAACCCATCGCTCAGAAATGAGTTTAGTAGTCAATTATGGATCATTTTTTGGCTGAAGTACTCTCTGAAAGCGTCTATGAGTACGTATGGAAAGATCAAGGACTCTTCCAGCCAGAAATATGTTCAATTGTCAAATATGGATAATAGCCTGGGTGATGAAAAATCAGAAGGAGATAGTAATTCTGTATAGATAATTAAAGTTCTAGGTCTCTTTGGCCAGATATATGTTCAATGGGTCAAATTTGGACTAACAATATGGTTGATTTAACATCAAAAGTAGTCGATGAGAATGAATATAAACATACCTTTTGACGACTCTTTTGGCCAGAAATATGTTCTCTTGGTCAAATATGGACTACTGTATGGTGGATGTAAAATCAAAAATAGTCTAGGAGAAGGAACAGTAAGTTAAACTTTGATGATTCTTTTGCCAGAAATATGTTCAGTAGGTCAATAACTGACTTATGTCTCAATAAAGAAACATCAGAACAAGCCTATGATTATGTATAGAACGATCAAGATCGAGGACACTTTGGTTATAGAAATGTTCACTAGGTCAAATTTGAACCATACTGTATGGCTGATGAAACATCAGAAGGATTGTAAAAGCAATTAGTCTCATGTCTCATGTCTAGAAATATGTTCAAAATATAAAATTTGAACTACTGTTCAAATACATTGGATAGCAGATAATTAATTAACAAGTCTACAAGTATGTTTAGAAAGTTCAAGATCGAGGACTCTATGGTCAGAAATATATTCAATGGGTCAAGTATGGACATCTTTCAGGCTGATGAAACATCAGAAGCTGTCAATGAGCATGTACAGAAAGATCAGGGACTCTTTGACCAGAAATATATTAGTAGGTCAAATATGGACTTTTGTATGGCTAATGTATTATTAAGAGAAGTCAATAAGCAGAGAAAGTTAATGTTCAAAGACTCTTTGGCCAAAAATGTGTTCAGTAGTTCAAATAGGAACCTCTGTATGGCTGAATTAACATAATAAGAAACCCTTTGAGGACCATTTGACCAGAAATAAGTTCAGTAGGTCAAATATGGAATTCTATATGTGGCTTATGAACCATCAGAAGGAGTCTAGGAGTGAGAATGCAAAGTTCAAGATTGAGGACTCTTTTTTATCAGAAGGAGTCTATAACTTTATATAGTTTGAAAAATGTTGAGGACACTTTGACAAGAAATAAGTTCAAAAGGATAGATATGGACATCTATATGGCTTATGAAGCATCAGAAGGAGTCTATGAGTATGTATAGAAAGCCCAAGATCGAGGACTCTTTGGCAAGAAATATGTTCCTTGGGTCAAATATGGAATTCTGTATGTCTGACGTAACATCAGAAAGATTCAACAAGTATATATGAAAAGGTCAAGTTTCGAGCACTCACTCCTTGGTCAGAAAAAAATTCGGTAGGTCAAATATGGACTTTTGTCAGGATGATATAACATCCGAAGATATCAGTCTGAATGTATAGTGTTAATCTTTTAGGACTCTTTGGCCAGAAATATGTTCAGTATAGGTCAAAAGGGGCCCTCTGTATAGCTGATTTATCATCAAAAGGAGTCTATAACTTTCTATAGTTTGAAAAATTTTGAGGACACTTTGACCACAAATAAGTTCAAAAGGTCAGATATGGACATCTATATGGCTTATGAAGCATCAGAAGGAATCTATGAGTATGTATAGGAAGCCCAAGATCGAGGACTCTTTGGCCAGAAACATGTTCAGGAGGTCACAAAGGGACCTCTGTATAGCTGATTTATCATGAAAAGGAGTCTATAACTTTCTATAGTTTGAAAAATTTTGAGGACACTTTGACCACAAATAAGTTCAAAAGGTCAGATATGGAAATCTATATGGCTTATGAAGCATCAGAAGGAGTCTATGAGTATGTATCGAAAACGCAAGATCGAGGACTCTTTGGCCAGAAATATGTTCTGGAGGTCAAAAGGGGACCTCTGTATAGCTGATTTATTATCAGAAGGAGTCTATAACTTTATATAGCTTAAGTATTATATATTAGAAATATGTTCCTTGGGTCACATATGGACTGATGGACATGGCTGACGTAACATCAGAAGGAGTCAACATGTATAGAAAGTTCAAGTTTGAGTACTCTTTTTGCCCGAATTATGTTTAGTAGGTAAAAAAAAGTGACCTCTGTATGGCTGATTTAACATCAGAATTAGTCTATAAGATTGGACTTATCAAAAGGCATCTATATATATAAGCTTAAGTATTATATATTATATAAGATTATATATATTTAAAACCTTTTAAGGACCCATTGACCAGAAATAAGTTTAACAGGTCAGATATGGACTTCTAAATGGCTTATGAAGCATCAGAAGATGTCTAGAGTATGTACAGAAAGTTCAAGATCGAGTACTCTTTTTCCCAGTACTTGAAATATGGCTGATTTAACATCAGAAGGAGTCTATAAATTTATAAGAGTAAAAAAAAAAAACATTTCGAGGCCTCTTTGGCCAAAAATGTGTTCAATCGGTCAAATATCGACTACTCCTTGCCTGAGTTAACATCACGAGAAGTCAATGTATAGTAAGTTAAGTTTCATGGTCTCTTGGCAGAAATATGTTTAGTAGGTCAAAAATGTACTTTTTTTTTATGGGTGATGTAACATCAGAAGGAGTCTATAAGTTTGTTTAAAAACCTTTGAGGACCCTTTGACCAGAAATAAGTTCAATAGGTCAAATATGCACCTCTATATGGCTGATTTAACATCAGAAGGAGTCTATAAGTTTATAATATACACAAAATACCTTTTGAGGACTCTTTTGCCAAAAATATGTTCAATCAGTCAAATATGGACTACTGTCTGGCTTCCTAAACATACAAGACTGACTTCTTGTGATGTTATATAAGACAAGAGGGACCTCTGTAGGCCTGATTTGACACATGACATATGTGCATTGGCATTGCACAATAACTAACTTATTCATTTATTCTTTTAAGGGAAATTATTGCATTTACCTCTTGCATTACAATGCATAGAATAAACTACTTCATACCTCATGTGCAATGAAAACATAACATGAGTGTTGCATTGCACAAACGATCTAAGAATTAGCGTTGAATAATAATGTATTATTATTATTATATCTAACTATATCAGTTAGATATTTTATGCAGTGGAATGTAGATAGTTGAGATAGTTATTGTATGTTTGTGATGCACTCATAGCTTATATGTTATTCTTCAATGCACAAAGTTTGATCTTGTGTGAAATGCAATGCAATAGCACATATTGTATTTCCTCAAAGCAAAACGCAATGTAGTTTGGGAATGAGTTACTTCTGGTGTGTAATGCAATGCAAGAAGTGCATAGCCTATATGTTATTCTTCAATGCACAACGTTAGATCCTTAGTGCAATGCAATGCAACAGCACACATGTTATCTCTTTAATGAACATGGGAATGGTTAAGTTCTAGTGTGCAATGCAATGCAAAAAGTGTATTTAACCTATATGTTATTCTTCAGTGCACAACGTTAGATCGCTAGTGCAATGCAATGCAACAACACACATATCATCTCTTTAAAGAACATGGGAATGATTTATTTCTGGTGTGCAATGCAATGCGAAAAGTGCATAACCTATATATTATTCTTCAGAGCACAACGTTAGATCGTTTGTGCAATGCAATGCAATGCAATGCAACAACAAACATTATCTCTTTAATGAACATGGGAATTATTTAGTTCTGATGTGCAATGCAATGCAATGCAAAAAGTGCATAACCTATATGTTTTTCTTCAGTGCACAACGTTAGATCGTTTGTGCAATAAAATGCAATGCAATGCAATTGCAACAACACACGTTATCTCTTTAATGAACATATGGGAATGATTTAGTAGTCTGGCATGCAATGCAATGCAATGCGAAAAGTGCATAACCTATATGTTATTCTTCAGTGCACAACGTTAGATCGTTAGTGCAATGCAATGCAATGCAACAACACACATACCATCTCTTTAATGAACATGGGAATGGTTAAGTTCTAGTGTGCAAAGCAATGCAATGCAAAAAGTGCATAACCTAAATGTTATTCTTCAGTGCACAAAGTTAGATCGTTAGTGCAATGCAATGCAATGCAGTACAAGGCATTGCAAATCAATGCAACGCAATGCAATGCAACAACACACTTTATGTCTTTAATCAACATGGGAATGAGGTAGTTCTGGTGTGCAATGCAATGAAATGCAAAAAGTGCATAACCTATATGTTATTCTTGAGTGCACAACGTTACATCGCTAGTGCAATGCAATGCAATGCAATGCACCAACGTTATCTCTTTAATGAACATGGGAATGATTTAGGTCTGGTGTGCAATGAAATGCAAAAAGTGCATAACCTATATGTTATTCTTTCGTGCACAACGTTAGATCGTTAGTGCAATGCAATGCAATGCAATGCAATGCAATGCAGTGCAAAGCAAGCAATGCAATGCAATGCAATGCAATGCAACAACACACGTTATGTCTTTAATGAACATGGGAATGATTTAGTTCTGGTGTGCAATGAAATGCAAAAAGTGCATAACCTATATGTTATTCTTTCGTGCACAACGTTAGATCGTTAGTGCAATGCAATGCAATGCAATGCAATGCAATGCAATGCAATGCAATGCAATGCAATGCAATGCAGTGCAAAGCAAGCAATGCAATGCAATGCAATGCAATGCAATGCAATGCAATGCAATGCAGTGCAAAGCAAGCAATGCAATGCAATGCAATGCAATGCAATGCAACAACACACATATCATCTCTATAATGAACTTGGGAATGATTTTGTTCTGGTGTGCAATGCAATGCGAAAAGAGCATAACCTATATGTTATTCTTCAGTGCACAGCGTTAGATCGTTTGTGCAATGCAATGCAGTGCAGTGCAATGCAAAGCAATGCAATGCAATGCAAAGCAAAGCAAAGCAATGCAATGCAATGCAATGCAATGCAATGCAATGCAATGCAATGCAATGCAAAGCAAAGCAATGCAAAGCAATGCAAAGCAATGCAAAGCAATGCAAAGCAATGCAATGCAATGCAAAGCAATGCAATGCAATGCAATGCAATACAATGCAATGCAACAACACACGTTATGTCTTTAATGAACATGGGAATGATTTAGTTCTGGTGTGCAATGCAATGCAATACGTGCATAACCTATATGTTATTCTTCAGTGCACAACGTTAGATCGTTAGTGCAATGCAATGCAATGCAAGGCAAAGCAATGAAAAGCAATGCAAATCAATGCAATCCAATACAATGCAATGCAGCAACACACGTTATGTTTTTAATGAACATGGGAATGAGGTAGTTCTGGTGTGCAATGCAATGCAAAAAGTGCATAACATATGTTATTCTTCAGTGCACAACGTTAGATCATTAGTGCAATGCAATGCAGTGCAAAGCAATGCAAAGCAGTGCAATTCAATGTAATGACGTTATGTCTTTAATGAACATGGGAATGATTTAGTTCTGGTGTGCAATGCAATGCAATGCAAAAAGTGCATACTATATGTTATTCTTCAGTGCACAACGTTAGATCTTTAGTGCAATGCAATGCAAAGCAATGCAAAGCAATGCAAAGCAATGCAAAGCAATGCAAAGCAATGCAAATCAATGTAATGCAACGCAAAACATTGCATTGCAATACATTGCAATGCAATGCAATAGAATGCAATGCAACAACACACGTTATGTCTTTAATG
Organism: Rutilus rutilus; assembly: GCF_951802725.1. NCBI lineage: Eukaryota > Metazoa > Chordata > Actinopteri > Cypriniformes > Leuciscidae > Rutilus > Rutilus rutilus. Next base: position 7,939,133 of record NC_140226.1, on the reverse strand, counting down.
AACATGGGAATGATTTAGTTCTGGTGTGCAATGCAATGCAAAAAGTGCATAACATATATGTTATTCTTCAGTGCACAACGTTAGAGCGTTAGTGTAATGCAATGCAATGCAATGCAATGCAATGCAATGCAATGCAATGCAGTGCAAAGCAATGCAAATCAATATAGTGCAATACGATGCAATGAAAAACACTCGTTATGTCTTTAATCAACATGGGAATAAGGTAGTTCTGGTGTGCAATGCAATGCGAAAAGTGCATAACCTATATGTTATTCTTCAGTGCATAACGTTAGATCGTTAGTGCAATGCAATGTAATGCAACAACAAACATAAACATGTCTTTAATCAACATGGGAATGAGGTAGTTCAGTTGTACAATGCAATGCAAAAAGTGCATAACCTATATGTTATTCTTCAGTGCACAACGTTAGATCGTTAGTGCAATGCAATGCAATGCAAAGCAATGCAATGCATCAACACACATATCATCTCTATAATGAACATGGGAATGATTTAGTTCTGGTGTGCAATGCAATGCGAAATATGCATAACCTATAAGTTATTCTTCAGTGCACAACGTTAGATCGTTTGTGCAATGCAATTGCAACAACACATATGTTATCTCTTTAATGAACATGGGAATGAGTTAGTTCTGGTGTGCAATGCAATGCAATGCAAGAAGTGCATAGCCTATGTTATTCTTTAATGCACAACGTTAGATCGTGTGTGCAATGCAATGCAATGCAACAACACACGTTATCTTTGTAATGAACATGGGATCGAGTAGTTCTGTTGTGCAATGCAATGCAAGTAGTGCACAGACTATATGTTATTCTTCAATGCACAACGTTAGACAGTTTGTTAGACACAACACATATGTTATCTCTCTAATGAACATGGCATTGAGTTAGTTTTGGTGTGCAATGCAATGCAATGCACGAAGTGCATAACCTATGTTTCTTTAATGATGCTCAACGTTAGATCGTTTGTGCAAAGCACATAATGTTATAAGAATGAGCTATACATAGGTACGCTTTTGACCTGCTGAACATATTTCTGGCCAAAGAGTCCTTAAAGATGTTATATCATCCTGACAAAGGTCCAAATTTGACACTGAATTTTTTTCTGTCCAAGGAGTACTCGAAACTTGACCTTACTTTATACTCGTTGACTTTTTCTGATGTTACGTCAGCCATAAAGAAGTTCATATTTGACCCAAGGAACATATTTTTGGCCAAAGAGTCCTCGATCTTGGGCTTTCTACTCATATAGTCCAACTCCTTCTGATGCTTCATAAGCCATATAGATGTCCATATCTGACCTTTTGAACTTAATTCTGACCAAAGTGTCCTCAAAATTTTTCAAACTATATAAAGTTATAGTCTCCTTCTGATGATAAATCAGCTATACAGAGGTCCCCTTTTGACCTACTGAAAATATTTCTGGCCAAAGAGTCCTAAAAGATTAACACTATTCATTCAGACTGATATCTTCGGATGTTATATCATCCTGACAAAAGTCCATATTTGACTTACCGAATTTTTTTCTGGCCATGGAGTGAGTACTCGAAACTTGATCTTTCCATATATACTTGTTGACTCTTTCTGATGTTACGTCAGACATACAGAATTCCATATTTGACCCTAGGAACATATTTCTGGCCAAACAGACCTCTATCTTGGGCTTTCTATACATACTCATAGACTCCTTCTGATGCTTCATAAGCCATATAGATATCCATATCTATCCTTTTGAACTTATTTCTTGTCAAAGTGTCCTGAAAAAAATTCAAACTATATAAAGTTATAGACTCCTTTTGATGATAAATCAGCTATACAGAGGGCCCCTTTTGACCTACTGAACATATTTCTGGCCAAATAGTCCTCGATCTTGGGCTTTCTATACATACTCATAGACTCCTTCTGGTGCTTCAAAAGCCATATAGATTTCCATATCTGACATTTTGAACTTATTTGTGGTCAAAGTGTCCTGAAAAATATTCAAACTATATAAAGTTATAGACTCCTTTTGATGATATATCAGCAATACAGAGGTCCCCTTTTGACCTCCTGAATATAATTCTGGCCAAAGAGTCCTCGATCTTGGGCTTTCTATACATACTCATAGACTCCTTCTGGTGCTTCAAAAGCCATATAGATTTCCATATCTGACATTTTGAACTTATTTGTGGTCAAAGTGTCCTGAAAAATATTCAAACTATATAAAGTTATAGACTCCTTTTGATGATATATCAGCTATACAGAGGGCCCCTTTTGACCTACTGAACATATTTCTGGCCAAATAGTCCTCGATCTTGGGCTTTCTATACATACTCATAGACTCCTTCTGGTGCTTCATAAGCCATATAGATTTCCATATCTGACATTTTGAACTTATTTGTGGTCAAAGTGTCCTCAAAATTTTTCAAACTATAAAAAGTTATAGACTCCTTTTGATGATAAATCAGCTATACAGAGGTGAACTTTTGACCTCCTGAACATATTTCTGGCCAAACAGTCCTTGATCTTGGGGCTTTCTATACATACTCATAGCTTCCTTCTGATGCTTCATAAGCCATATAGATGTCCATATCTGACCTTTTGAACTTATTTGTGGTCAAAGTGTCCTCAAAATTTTTCAAACTATATAAAGTTATAGACTCCTTTTAAAGATAAATCAGCTATACAGAGGGCCCCTTTTGACCTACTGAACGTATTTCTGGCCAAAGAGCCCTCGATCTTGCGTTTTCGATACATACTCATAGACTTCTGATGCTTCATAAGCCATATAGATGTCCATATCTGACCTTTTGAACTTATTTGTGGTCAAAGTGTCCTCAAAAGCTTTCAAACTATATAAAGTTAAAGACTCCTTTTGATGATAAATCAGCTATACAGAGGTCCCCTTTTGACCTCCAGAACATATTTCTGGCCAAAGAGTCCTCGATCTTGGGCTTTCTATACATACTAATAGACTCCTTCTGATGCTTCATAAGCCATATAGATTTCCATATCTGACCTTTTGAACTTATTTGTGGTCAAAGTGTCCTAAAAAAAATTCAAACTATGTAAGTTTTAGACTCCTTTTGATGATAAATCAGCTATACAGAGGTCCCATTTTGACCTCCTGAACATATTTCTGGCCAAAGAGTCCTCGATCTTGGGCTTTCTATACATACTCATAGACTCCTTCTGATGATTCATAAGCCATATAGATGTCCATATCTGACCTTTTGAACTTATTTGTGGTCAAAGTGTCCTCAAAATTTTTCAAACTATATTAAGTTATAGACTCCTTTTGATGATAAATCAGCTATACAGAGGTCCCCTTTTGACATCCTAAATATATTTCTGGCCAAAGAGTCCTTGATCTTGGGCTTTCTATACATACTCATAGACTCCTTCTGGTGCTTCATAAGCCATATAGATGTCCATATCTGACCTTTTGAACTTATTTGTGGTCAAAGTGTCCTCAAAATTTTTCAAACTATAGAAATTTATAGACTCCTTTTGTTGATAAATCAGCTATACAGAGGTCCCCTTTTGACCTCTTGAACATATTTCTGGCCAAAGAGTCCTCGATCTTGGGCTTTCTATACATACTCATAGACTCCTTCTGATGATTCATAAGCCATATAGATGTCCATATCTGACCTTTTGAACTTATTTGTGGTCAAAGTGTCCTCAAAATTTTTTTAAACTATATAAAGTTATAGACTCCTTTTAAAGATAAATCAGCTATACAGAGGGCCCCTTTTGACCTCCAGAACATATTTCTGGCCAAAGAGTCCTCGATCTTGGGCTTTCTATACATACTCATAGACTCCTTCTGATGATTCATAAGCCATATAGATGTCCATATCTGACCTTTTGAACTTATTTGTGGTCAAAGTGTCCTCAAAATTTTTCAAACTATATAAAGTTATAGACTCCTTTTAAAGATAAATCAGTTATACAGAGGGCCCCTTTTGACCTACTGAACGTATTTCTGGCCAAAGAGCCCTCGATCTTGCGTTTTCGATACATACTCATAGACTTCTCCTGATGCTTCATAAGCCATATAGATGTCCATATCTGACCTTTTGAACTTATTTGTGGTCAAAGTGTCCTCAAAAGTTTTCAAACTATATAAAGTTAAAGACTCCTTTTGATGATAAATCAGTTATACAGAGGTCCCCTTTTGACCTCCAGAACATATTTCTGGCCAAAGAGTGCTCGATCTTGGGCTTTCTATACATACTAATAGACTCCTTCTGATGCTTCATAAGCCATATAGATTTCCATATCTGACCTTTTGAACTTATTTGTGGTCAAAGTGTCCTAAAAAAAATTCTAACTATGTAAGTTATAGAATCCTTTTGATGATAAATCAGCTATACAGAGGTCCCATTTTGACCTCCTGAACATATTTCTGGCCAAAGAGTCCTTGATCTTGGGCTTTCTATACATACTCATAGACGCCTTCTGATGCTTCATAAGCCATATAGATGTCCATATCTGACCTTTTGAACTTATTTGTGGTCAAAGTGTCCTCAAAATTTTTCAAACTATAGAAAGTTATAGACTCCTTTTGATGATAAATCAGCTATACAGAGGGCCCCTTCTGACCTACTGAACATATTTCTGGCCAAAGAGTCCTCGATCTTGGGTTTTCTATACATACTCATAGACTCCTTCTGATGCTTCATAAGCCATATAGATGTCCATATCTGACCTTTTGAACTTATTTGTGGTCAAAGTGGCCTAAAATTTTTCAAACCATAATAGTTATAGACTCCTTTTAAAGATAAATCAGCTATACAGAGGGCCCTGACCTACTGAACGTATTTCTGGCCAAAGAGTCCTCGATCTTGCGTTTTCGATACATACTCATAGACTCCTTCTGATGCTTCATAAGCCATATAGATGTCCATATCTGACCTTTTGAACTTATTTGTGGTCAAAGTGTCCTCAAAATTTTTCAGACTATAGAAAGTTATAGACTCCTTTTGTTGATAAATCAGCTATACAGAGGTCCCCTTTTGACCTCTTGAACATATTTCTGGCCAAAGAGTCCTCGATCTTGGGCTTTCTATACATACTCATAGACTCCTTCTGATGATTCATAAGCCATATAGATGTCCATTTCTGACCTTTTGAACTTATTTGTGGTCAAAGTGTCCTCAAAATTTTTCAAACTATATAAAGTTATAGACTCCTTTTGATGATAAATCAGCTATACAGAGGTCCCCTTTTGACATCCTAAATATATTTCTGGCCAAAGAGTCCTTGATCTTGGGCTTTCTATAAATACTCATAGACTCCTTCTGATGCTTCATAAGCCATATAGATGTCCATATCTGACCTTTTGAACTTATTTTTGGTCAAAGTGTCCTAAAATTTTTCAAACCATATATAGTTATAGACTCCTTTTAAAGATAAATCAGCTATACAGAGGGCCCCTTTTGACCTACTGAACGTATTTCTGGCCAAAGAGCCCTCGATCTTGCGTTTTCGATACATACTCGAAGACTTCTTCTGATGCTTCATAAGCCATATAGATGTCCATATCTGACCTTTTGAACTTAATTGTGGTCAAAGTGTCCTCAAAAGTTTTCAAACTATATAAAGTTAAAGACTCCTTTTAATGATAAATCAGCTATACAGAGGTCCCCTTTTGACCTCCAGAACATATTTCTGGCCAAAGAGTCCTCGATCTTGGGCTTTCTATACATACTAATAGACTCCTTCTGATGCTTCATTAGCCATATAGATTTCCATATCTGACCTTTTGAACTTATTTGTGGTCAAAGTGTCCTAAAACAAATTCAAACTATGTAAGTTATAGAATCCTTTTGATGATAAATCAGCTATACAGAGGTCCCATTTTGACCTCCTGAACATATTTCTGGCCAAAGAGTCCTTGATCTTGGGCTTTCTATACATACTCATAGCCGCCTTCTGATGCTTCATAAGCCATATAGATGTCCATATCTGACCTTTTGAACTTATTTGTGGTCAAAGTGTCCTCAAAATTGTTCAAACTATAGAAAGTTATAGACTCCTTTTGATGATAAATCAGCTATACAGAGGTCCCCTTTTGACCTCCTGAACATATTTCTGGCCAAATAGTCCTCCATCTTGGGCTTTCTATACATACTCATAGACTCCTTCTGATGCTTCATAAGCCATATAGATGTCCATATCTGACCTTTTGAACTTATTTGTGGTCAAAGTGTCCTAACATTTTTTCAAACTATAGAAAGTTATAGACTCCTTTTGATGATAAATCAGCTATACAGAGGGCCCCTTCTGACCTACTGAACATATTTCTGGCCAAAGAGTCTTCGATCTTGCGTTTTCTATTCATACTCATAGACTCCTTCTGATGCTTCATAAGCCATATAGATGTCCATATCTGACCTTTTGAACTTATTTGTGGTCAAAGTGTCCTCAAAATTTTTCAAACTATAGAAAGTTATAGACTCCTTTTGATGATAAATCAGCTATACAGAGGTCCCCTTTTGACCTCCTGAACATATTTCTGGCCAAATAGTCCTCGATCTTGGGCTTTCTATACATACTCATAGACTCCTTCTGATGCTTCATAAGCCATATAGATGTCCATATCTGACCTTTTGAACTTATTTGTGGTCAAAGTGTCCTAACATTTTTTCAAACTATAGAAAGTTATAGACTCCTTTTGATGATAAATCAGCTATACAGAGGGCCCCTTCTGACCTACTGAACATATTTCTGGCCAAAGAGTCTTCGATCTTGTGTTTTCTATTCATACTCATAGACTCCTTCTGATGCTTCATAAGCCATATAGATGTCCATATCTGACCTTTTGAACTTATTTGTGGTCAAAGTGTCCTCAAAATTTTTCAAACTATATAAAGTTATAGACTCCTTTTAAAGATAAATCAGTTATACAGAGGGCCCCTTTTGACCTACTGAACGTATTTCTGGCCAAAGAGCCCTCGATCTTGCGTTTTCGATACATACTCATAGACTTCTCCTGATGCTTCATAAGCCATATAGATGTCCATATCTGACCTTTTGAACTTATTTGTGGTCAAAGTGTCCTCAAAAGTTTTCAAACTATATAAAGTTAAAGACTCCTTTTGATGATAAATCAGTTATACAGAGGTCCCCTTTTGACCTCCAGAACATATTTCTGGCCAAAGAGTGCTCGATCTTGGGCTTTCTATACATACTAATAGACTCCTTCTGATGCTTCATAAGCCATATAGATTTCCATATCTGACCTTTTGAACTTATTTGTGGTCAAAGTGTCCTAAAAAAAATTCTAACTATGTAAGTTATAGAATCCTTTTGATGATAAATCAGCTATACAGAGGTCCCATTTTGACCTCCTGAACATATTTCTGGCCAAAGAGTCCTTGATCTTGGGCTTTCTATACATACTCATAGACGCCTTCTGATGCTTCATAAGCCATATAGATGTCCATATCTGACCTTTTGAACTTATTTGTGGTCAAAGTGTCCTCAAAATTTTTCAAACTATAGAAAGTTATAGACTCCTTTTGATGATAAATCAGCTATACAGAGGGCCCCTTCTGACCTACTGAACATATTTCTGGCCAAAGAGTCCTCGATCTTGGGTTTTCTATACATACTCATAGACTCCTTCTGATGCTTCATAAGCCATATAGATGTCCATATCTGACCTTTTGAACTTATTTGTGGTCAAAGTGGCCTAAAATTTTTCAAACCATAATAGTTATAGACTCCTTTTAAAGATAAATCAGCTATACAGAGGGCCCTGACCTACTGAACGTATTTCTGGCCAAAGAGTCCTCGATCTTGCGTTTTCGATACATACTCATAGACTCCTTCTGATGCTTCATAAGCCATATAGATGTCCATATCTGACCTTTTGAACTTATTTGTGGTCAAAGTGTCCTCAAAATTTTTCAGACTATAGAAAGTTATAGACTCCTTTTGTTGATAAATCAGCTATACAGAGGTCCCCTTTTGACCTCTTGAACATATTTCTGGCCAAAGAGTCCTCGATCTTGGGCTTTCTATACATACTCATAGACTCCTTCTGATGATTCATAAGCCATATAGATGTCCATTTCTGACCTTTTGAACTTATTTGTGGTCAAAGTGTCCTCAAAATTTTTCAAACTATATAAAGTTATAGACTCCTTTTGATGATAAATCAGCTATACAGAGGTCCCCTTTTGACATCCTAAATATATTTCTGGCCAAAGAGTCCTTGATCTTGGGCTTTCTATAAATACTCATAGACTCCTTCTGATGCTTCATAAGCCATATAGATGTCCATATCTGACCTTTTGAACTTATTTTTGGTCAAAGTGTCCTAAAATTTTTCAAACCATATATAGTTATAGACTCCTTTTAAAGATAAATCAGCTATACAGAGGGCCCCTTTTGACCTACTGAACGTATTTCTGGCCAAAGAGCCCTCGATCTTGCGTTTTCGATACATACTCGAAGACTTCTTCTGATGCTTCATAAGCCATATAGATGTCCATATCTGACCTTTTGAACTTAATTGTGGTCAAAGTGTCCTCAAAAGTTTTCAAACTATATAAAGTTAAAGACTCCTTTTAATGATAAATCAGCTATACAGAGGTCCCCTTTTGACCTCCAGAACATATTTCTGGCCAAAGAGTCCTCGATCTTGGGCTTTCTATACATACTAATAGACTCCTTCTGATGCTTCATTAGCCATATAGATTTCCATATCTGACCTTTTGAACTTATTTGTGGTCAAAGTGTCCTAAAACAAATTCAAACTATGTAAGTTATAGAATCCTTTTGATGATAAATCAGCTATACAGAGGTCCCATTTTGACCTCCTGAACATATTTCTGGCCAAAGAGTCCTTGATCTTGGGCTTTCTATACATACTCATAGCCGCCTTCTGATGCTTCATAAGCCATATAGATGTCCATATCTGACCTTTTGAACTTATTTGTGGTCAAAGTGTCCTCAAAATTTTTCAAACTATAGAAAGTTATAGACTCCTTTTGATGATAAATCAGCTATACAGAGGTCCCCTTTTGACCTCCTGAACATATTTCTGGCCAAATAGTCCTCCATCTTGGGCTTTCTATACATACTCATAGACTCCTTCTGATGCTTCATAAGCCATATAGATGTCCATATCTGACCTTTTGAACTTATTTGTGGTCAAAGTGTCCTAACATTTTTTCAAACTATAGAAAGTTATAGACTCCTTTTGATGATAAATCAGCTATACAGAGGGCCCCTTCTGACCTACTGAACATATTTCTGGCCAAAGAGTCTTCGATCTTGCGTTTTCTATTCATACTCATAGACTCCTTCTGATGCTTCATAAGCCATATAGATGTCCATATCTGACCTTTTGAACTTATTTGTGGTCAAAGTGTCCTCAAAATTTTTCAAACTATAGAAAGTTATAGACTCCTTTTGATGATAAATCAGCTATACAGAGGTCCCCTTTTGACCTCCTGAACATATTTCTGGCCAAATAGTCCTCGATCTTGGGCTTTCTATACATACTCATAGACTCCTTCTGATGCTTCATAAGCCATATAGATGTCCATATCTGACCTTTTGAACTTATTTGTGGTCAAAGTGTCCTAACATTTTTTCAAACTATAGAAAGTTATAGACTCCTTTTGATGATAAATCAGCTATACAGAGGGCCCCTTCTGACCTACTGAACATATTTCTGGCCAAAGAGTCTTCGATCTTGTGTTTTCTATTCATACTCATAGACTCCTTCTGATGCTTCATAAGCCATATAGATGTCCATATCTGACCTTTTGAACTTATTTGTGGTCAAAGTGTCCTCAAAATTTTTCAAACTATAGAAAGTTATAGACTCCTTTTGATGATGTCAGCTATACAGAGGGCCCCTTTTGACCTCCTGAACATATTTCTGGCCAAAGAGTCCTTGATCTTGGGCTTTCTATACATACTCATAGACTCCTTCTGATGCTTCATAAGCCATATAGATGTCCATATCTGACCTTTTGAACTTATTTGTGGTCAAAGTGTCCTAAAATTTTTCAAACCATAATAGTTATAGACTCCTTTTAAAGATAAATCAGCTATACAGAGGGCCCCTTTTGACCTACTGAACGTATTTCTGGCCAAAGAGTCCTCGATCTTGCGTTTTCAATACATACTCATAGACTCCTTCTGATGCTTCATAAGCCATATAGATGTCCATATCTGACCTTTTGAACTTATTTGTGGTCAAAGTGTCCTCAAAATTTTTCAAACTATAGAAAGTTATAGACTCCTTTTGTTGATAAATCAGCTATACAGAGGTCCCCTTTTGACCTCTTGAACATATTTCTGGCCAAAGAGTCCTCGATCTTGGGCTTTCTATACATACTCATAGACTCCTTCTGATGATTCATAAGCCATATAGATGTCCATATCTGACCTTTTGAACTTATTTGTGGTCAAAGTGTCCTCAAAATTTTTCAAACTATAGAAAGTTATAGACTCCTTTTGATGATAAATCAACAGAGGTCCCCTTTTGACATCCTAAACATATTTCTGGCCAAAGAGTCCTTGATCTTGGGCTTTCTATACATACTCATAGACTCCTTCTGATGCTTCATAAGCCATATAGATTTCTATATCTGACCTTTTGAACTTATTTGTGGTCAAAGTGTCCTAAAATTTTTCAAACTATATAAAGTTATAGACTCCTTTTAAAGATAAATCAGCTATACAGAGGGCCCCTTTTGACCTACTGAACATATTTCTGACCAAAGAGTCCTCGATCTTGCGTTTTCGATACATACTCATAGACTCTTTCTGATGCTTCAAAAGCCATATAGATGTCCAGATCTGACCTTTTGAACTTATTTGTGGTCAAAGTGTCCTCAAAATTTTTCAAACTATATAAAGTTACAGACTCCTTTTGATGATAAATCAGCTATACAGAGGTCCCCTTTTGACCTCCAGAACATATTTCTGGCCAAAGAGTCCTCGATCTTGGGCTTTCTATACATACTAATAGACTCCTTCTGATGCTTCATAAGCCATATAGATTTCCATATCTGACCTTTTGAACTTATTTGTGGTCAAAGTGTCCTAAAAAAAATTCAAACTATGTAAGTTATAGAATCGTTTTGATGATAAATCAGCTATCCAGAGGTCCCATTTTGACCTCCTGAACATATTTCTGGCCAAAGAGTCCTTGATCTTGGGCTTTCTATACATACTCATAGACGCCTTCTGATGCTTCATAAGCCATATAGATGTCCATATCTGACCTTTTGAACTTATTTGTGGTCAAAGTGTCCTCAAAAGTTTTCAAACTATAGAAAGTTAAAGACTGCTTTTGATGATAAATCAGCTATACAGAGGTCCCCTTTTGACCTCCAGAACATATTTCTGGCCAAAGAGTCCTCGATCTTGGGCTTTCTATACATACTCATAGACTCCTGATGCTTCATAAGCCATATAGATTTCCATATCTGACATTTTGAACTTATTTGTGGTCAAAGTGTCCTAAAAAAATTCAAACTATATAAAGTTATAGACTCCTTTTGATGATAAATCAGCTATACAGAGGTCCCCCTTTGACCTCCTGAACATATTTCTGGCCAAAGAGTCCTCGATCTTGGGCTTTCTATACATACCCATAGACTCCTTCTGATGCTTCATAAGCCATATAGATTTCTATATCTGACCTTTTGAACTTATTTGTGGTCAAAGTGTCCTAAAATTTTTCAAACTATATAAAGTTATAGACTCCTTTTAAAGATAAATCAGCTATACAGAGGGCCCATTTTGACCTCCTGAACATATTTCTGGCCAAAGAGTCCTTGATCTTGGGCTTTCTATACATACTATATCCATATATACACATATATCCATATATATACATAGTCCTCAATCTTGAACTTTGTATTCTCACTCCTAGACTCCTTCTGATGGTTCATAAGCCACATAGAATTCCATATTTGACCTATTGAACTTATTTCTTGTAAAAGGGTCCTCAAAGGCTTTCTTATTATGTTAATTCAGCCACACAGAGTTTAAACTATTTACACACACTAAACTAAACACACACACTATTTAAACTACTGAACACATTTGTGGCCAAAGAGTCTTTAAACATTAACTTTCTCTGCTTATTGACCTCTTAATAATACATTAGCCATAGAGAAGTGCAGATTTGACATGTCGAACATATTTCTGACCGAAGAGTCCTTGATCTTGTGAACTTTCTATTCATAATTATAGACTCTTTCAGACAGTACATCGGACAGACGTCCGTTTTGATGTACTGAACATATTTCTGGCCAAATAGTCCTAAAATATGAACACTATACATTCAAAAAGATTTTGACTATCATAAACATATAGACTCCTTCTGATGAACCATACAGAAGTCCATATTTGACCTTCTGGACATAATTCTGGAATGAGACCTTGAACTTTAACCTTACTATACATATTTCTCGTACTATACAGACTCATGATGTTTTATCAGCCAGACTGTAGTCCATATTTGACCCAAGGAATATATTTATGGCCAAAGAGTTCCCGATCTTGGACTTTCTGTACATACTCATAGACTCCTTCTAATGCTACATAAGCTTTTTAGATATGCATATTTGACCTTTTGAACTTATTTCTGGTCAAAGGGTCCTCAAAAGTTTTTTAAACTATATAAAGTTATAGACTCTTTCTGATGATAAATCACCTATTCAGATGTCCCCTTTTGATGTACTGAACATATTTCTGGCCAAATAGTCCTAAAAGATGAACACTATACATTCATATTGATATTTTCGGATGTTATATCATCCTGACAAAAGTCCATATTTGACATACTGATTTTTTTTCTAGCCAAGGAGTACTCGAAACTTGACCTTTCCATATATACTCGTTGACTCTTTCTGATGTTACGTCAGCCATACAGAAGTCCATATTTGACCCAAGGAACATATTTCTGGCCAAAGAGTCCTCGATCTTGGGCTTTCTATACTCATAGACTCCTTCTGATGCTTCATAAGCCATATAGATGTCCATATCTGACATTTTGAACTTATTTCTGGTCAAAGTGTCCTCAAAATTTTTTAAACTATATAAAGTTATAGACTTTTTCTGATGATAAATAAGCTATTCAGAGGTCCCCTTTTGACCTAATGAACATATTTCTGGCCAAAGAGTTCTTGAACAATATATTGCTATACTACAGATTGACTTCTTGTGATGTTATGTTTTCAGCCAGTAGTCAATTTTTCACCCACTGAATATTTCTGGCCAAAGAGTCCTAAAAGATTAACACTATACATTCAGATTGATATCTTCGGATGTTATATCATCTTGACAAAAGTCCATATTTGACATACTGAATTTTTTTCTAGCCAAGGAGTACTCGAAACAAAAGGGGACCTCTGTAGAGCTGATTTATCATCAAAAGGAGTCTATAACTTTTTATAGTTTGAAAAATTTTAGGACACTTTGACCACAAATAAGTTCAAAAGGTCAGATATGGACATCTATATGGCTTATGAAGCATCAGAAGGAGTCTATGGGTATGTATAGAAAGCCCAAGATCGAGGACTCTTTGGCCAGAAATATGTTCAGGAGGTCAAAGGGGGACCTCTGTATAGCTGATTTATCATCAAAAGGAGTCTATAACTTTATATAGTTTGAATTTTTTTAGGACACTTTGACCACAAATAAGTTCAAAAGGTCAGATATGCACATCTATATGGCTTATGAAGCACCAGAAGGAGTCTATGAGTATGTATAGAAAGCCCAAGATCAAGGACTCTTTGGCCAGAAATATGTTCAGTAGGTCAGAAGGGGCCCTCTGTTTAGCTGATTTATCATCAAAAGGAGTCTATAACTATCTATAGTTTGAAAAAATGTTAGGACACTTTGACCACAAATAAGTTCAAAAGGTCAGATATGGACATCTATATGGCTTATGAAGCATCAGAAGGAGTCTATGAGTATGTATAGAAAACGCAAGATTGAGGACTCTTTGGCAAAAAATATGTTCAGTAGGCCTAACATCTGTATAGCTGATTTATCATCAAAAGGAGTCTATAACTTACTATAGTTTGAAAAATGTTAGGACACTTTGACCACAAATAAGTTCAAAAGGTCAGATATGGAAATCTATATGGCTTATGAATCATCAGAAGGAGTCTATGAGTATGTATAGAAAGCCGAAGATCGAGGACTCTTTGGCCAGAAATATGTTCAAGAGGTCAAAAGGGGACCTCTGTATAGCTGATTTATCAACAAAAGGAGTCTATAACTTTCTATAGTTTGAAAAATTTTGAGGACACTTTGACCACAAATAAGTTCAAAAGGTCAGATATGGACATCTATATGGCTTATGAAGCATCAGAAGGAGTCTATGAGTATGTATCGAAAATGCAAGATCGATGACTCTTTGGCCAGAAATACGTTCAGTAGGTCAAAAGGGGCCCTCTGTATAGCTGATTTATCTTTAAAAGGAGTCTATAACTATTATGGTTTGAAAAATTTTAGGACACTTTGACCACAAATAAGTTCAAAAGGTCAGATATGGACATCTATATGGCTTATGAAGCATCAGAAGGAGTCTATGAGTATGTATAGAAAGCCCAAGATCAAGGACTCTTTGGCCAGAAATATGTTCTGGAGGTCAGAAGGGGCCCTCTGTTTAGCTTATTTATCATCAAAAGGAGTCTATAACTATCTATAGTTTGAAAAAATGTTAGGACACTTTGACCACAAATAAGTTCAAAAGGTCAGATATGGACATCTATATGGCTTATGAAGCATCAGAAGGAGTCTATGAGTATGTATAGAAAACGCAAGATTGAGGACTCTTTGGCAAAAAATATGTTCAGTAGGCCTAACATCTGTATAGCTGATTTATCATCAAAAGGAGTCTATAACTTACTATAGTTTGAAAAATGTTAGGACACTTTGACCACAAATAAGTTCAAAAGGTCAGATATGGAAATCTATATGGCTTATGAATCATCAGAAGGAGTCTATGAGTATGTATAGAAAGCCGAAGATCGAGGACTCTTTGGCCAGAAATATGTTCAAGAGGTCAAAAGGGGACCTCTGTATAGCTGATTTATCAACAAAAGGAGTCTATAACTTTCTATAGTTTGAAAAATTTTGAGGACACTTTGACCACAAATAAGTTCAAAAGGTCAGATATGGACATCTATATGGCTTATGAAGCATCAGAAGGAGTCTATGAGTATGTATCGAAAATGCAAGATCGAGGACTCTTTGGCCAGAAATACGTTCAGTAGGTCAAAAGGGGCCCTCTGTATAGCTGATTTATCTTTAAAAGGAGTCTATAACTATTATGGTTTGAAAAATTTTAGGACACTTTGACCACAAATAAGTTCAAAAGGTCAGATATGGACATCTATATGGCTTATGAAGCATCAGAAGGAGTCTATGAGTATGTATAGAAAGCCCAAGATTAAGGACTGTTTGGCCAGAAATATGTTCAGGAGGTCAAATGGGGACCTCTGTATAGCTGATTTATCATCAAAAGTAGTTTATAACTTTATATAGTTTGAAAAATTTTGAGGACACTTTGACCACAAATAAGTTCAAAAGGTCAGATATGGAAATCTATATCTTATGAAGCACCAGAAGGAGTCTATGAGTATGTATAGAAAGCCCAAGATCGAGGACTCTTTGGCCAGAAATATGTTCAGGAGGTCAAAAGGGGACCTCTGTATAGCTGACTTATCATCAAAAGGAGTCTATAACTTTATATAGTTTTAATTTTTTTTAGGACACTTTGACCACAAATAAGTTCAAAAGGTCAGATATGGACATCTATATGGCTTATGAAGCATCAGAAGAAGTCTATGAGTATGTATCGAAAACGCAAGATCGAAGGCTCTTTGGCCAGAAATACGTTCAGTAGGTCAAAAGGGGCCCTCTGTATAGCTGATTTATCTTTAAAAGGAGTCTATAACTATATATGGTTTGAAAAATTTTAGGACACTTTAACCACAAATAAGTTCAAAAGGTCAGATATGGACATCTATATGGCTTATGAAGCATCAGAAGGAGTCTATGAGTATGTATAGAAAGCCCAAGATCAAGGACTCTTTGGCCAGAAATATGTTTAAGATGTCAAAAGGGGACCTCTGTAGAGCTGATTTATCATCAAAAGGAGTCTATAACTTTTTATAGTTTGAAAAATTTTGAGGACACTTTGACCACAAATAAGTTCAAAAGGTCAGATATGGACATCTATATGGCTTATGAATCATCAGAAGGAGTCTATGAGTATGTATAGAAAGCCCAAGATCAAGGACTCTTTGGCCAGAAATATGTTCTGGAGGTCAAATGGTGACCTCTGTATAGCTGATTTATCATCAAAAGGAGACTATAACTTTCTATAGTTTGAAAAATTTTGAGGACACTTTGACCACAAATAAGTTCAAAAGGTCAGATATGGAAATCTATATCTTATGAAGCACCAGAAGGAGTCTATGAGTATGTATAGAAAGCCCAAGATCGAGGACTCTTTGGCCAGAAATATGTTCAGGAGGTCAAAAGGGGACCTCTGTATAGCTGACTTATCATCAAAAGGAGTCTATAACTTTATATAGTTTGAATTTTTTTTAGGACACTTTCACCACAAATAAGTTCAAAAGGTCAGATATGGACATCTATATGGCTTATGAAGTATCAGAAGGAATCTATGAGTATGTATAGAAAGCCCCAAGATCAAGGACTGTTTGGCCAGAAATATGTTTAGGAGGTCAAAAGTTGACCTCTGTATAGCTCATTTATCATCAAAAGGAGTCTATAACTTTCTATAGTTTGAAAAAATGTTAGGACACTTTGACCTCAAGTAAGTTCAAAAGGTCAGATATGGACATCTATATGGCTTATGAAGCATCAGAAGGAGTCTATGAGTATGTATAGAAAGCCCATAGATCAAGGTCTCTTTGGTCAGAAATATGTTCAGGAGGTCAAAAGGACCTGTATAGCTGATTTATAATCAAAAGGAGTCTATAACTCTATATAGTTTGAATTTTTTTTAGGACACTTTGACAAGAAATAAGTTCAAAAGGATAGATATGGATATCTATATGGCTTATGAAGCATCAGAAGGAGTCTATGAGTATGTATAGAAAGCCCAAGATAGAGGTCTCTTTGGCCAGAAATATGTTCCTTGGGTCAAATATGGAATTCTGTATGTCTGACGTAACATCAGAAAGAGTCAACAAGTATATATGGAAATATCAAGTTTTGAGTACTCACTCCATGGCCAGAAAAAAATTCGGTAGGTCAAATATGGACTTTTGTCAGGATGATGTAACATCCGAAGATATCAGTCTGCATGTATAGTGTTAATCTTTTAGGACTCTTTGGCCAGAAATATTTTCAGTAGGTCAAAAGGGGACCTCTGTATAGCTGATTTATCATCAGAAGGAGACTATAAATTTATATAGTTTGAAAAATTTTGAGGACACTTTGGTCAGAAATAAGTTCAAAAGGTCAGATATGGACATCTATATGGCTTATGAAGCATCAGAAGGAGTTGGACTATATGAATAGAAAGCCCAAGATCGAGGACTCTTTGGCCAAAAATATGTTCCTTGGGTCAAATATGAACTTCTTTATGGTGACGTAACATCATAAAAAGTCAACGAGTATAAAGTAAGGTCAAGTTTCGAGTACTCCTTGGACAGAAAAAAATTCAGTGTCAAATTTGGACCTTTGTCAGGATGATATAACATCTTTAAGGACTCTTTGGCCAGAAATATGTTCAGTAGGTCAAAAGCGTACCTATGTATAGCTCATTCTTATAACATTATGTGCTTTGCACAAATGATCTAACGTTGAGCATCATTAAAGAAACATAGGTTATGCACTTCGTGCATTGCATTGCTTTGCACACCAAAACTAACTCAATGCCATGTTCATTAGAGAGATAACATATGTGTTGTTGCTTTGCACAAACTGTCTAACAACGCACAACGCATTGAAGAATAACATATAGTCTGTGCACTACTTGCATTGAATTGCACAACAGAACTACTCGATCCTATGTTCATTACAAAGATAACGTGTGTTGTTGCATTGCATTGCATTGCACACACGATCTAACGTTGTGCATTAAAGAATAACATATGCACTTCTTGCATTGCATTGCATTGCACACCAGAATTAACTCATTCCCATGTTCATTAAAGAGATAACATATGTGTTGTTGCAATTGCATTGCACAAACGATCTAACATTGTGCACTGAAGAATAACTTATAGGTTATGCATATTTCGCATTGCATTGCACACCAGAGCTAAATCATTCCCATGTTCATTATAGAGATGATATGTGTGTTGATGCATTGCATTGCTTTGCATTGCATTGCATTGCACTAACGATCTAACGTTGTGCACTGAAGAATAACATATAGGTTATGCACTTTTTGCATTGCATTGTACAACTGAACTACCTCATTCCTATGTTGATTAAAGACATAACGTTTGTTGTTGCATTACATTGCATTGCACTAACGATCTAACGTTGTGCACTGAAGAATAACATATAGGTTATGCACTTTTTGCATTGCATTGCACTGCACACCAGAACTAAATCATTCCCATGTTCATAAAAGAGATAACGTTTGTTGGTGCATTGCATTGCATTGCATTGCATTGATTTGCATTGCTTTGCACTGCATTGCTTTGCTTTGCATTGCATTGCATTGCACTAACGATCTAATGTTGTGCACTGAAGAATAACATATAGGTCATGCACTTTTTGCATTGCATTGCATTGCATACCAGAACTAAATCATTCCAATGTTCATTAAAGACATAACGTGTGTTGTTGCATTGCATTGTATTGCATTGCATTGCAATGTATTGCAATGCAATGTTTTGCGTTGCATTACATTCATTTGCATTGCTTTGCACTGCATTGCATTGCACTAAAGATCTAACGCTGTGCACTGAAGAATAACATATAGGTTATGCTCTTTTCGCATTGCATTGCACACCAGAACAAAATAATTCCCAAGTTCAATATAGAGATGATATGTGTGTTGTTGCATTGCATTGCATTGCATTGCATTGCATTGAATTGCATTGCACTAACGATCTAACGTTGTGCACTGAAGAATAACATATGTTATGCACTTTTTGCATTGCATTGCACACCAGAACTACCTCATTCCTATGTTGATTAAAGACATAACGAGTGTTTTTCATTGCATTGTATTGCGCTATATTGATTTGCATTGCTTTGCACTGCACTGCATTGCATTGCATTGCATTGCATTGCATTGCATTGCATTACACTAACGCTCTAACGTTGTGCACTGAAGAATAACATATATGTTATGCACTTTTTGCATTGCATTGCACACCAGAACTAAATCATTCCCATGTTCATTAAAGACATAACGTGTGTTGTTGCATTGCATTGTATTGCATTGCATTGATTTGCATTGCTTTGCATTACTTTGCACTGCATTGCATTGCACTAACGATTTAATGTTGTGCACTGAAGAATAACATATAGGTTATGCACTTTTCGCATTGCATTGCATTGCATACCAGAACTAAATCATTCCCATGTTCATTAAAGACATAACGTGTGTTGTTGCATTGCATTGTATTGCATTGCAATGTATTGCAATGCAATGTTTTGCGTTGCATTACATTGATTTGCATTGCTTTGCACTGCATTGCATTGCACTAAAGATCTAACGTTGTGCACTGAAGAATAACATATAGTATGCACTTTTCGCATTGCATTGCATTGAACACCAGAACTAAATCATTCCCATGTTCATTAAAGACATAACATCATTGCAATGAATTGCACTGCTTTGCATTGCTTTGCACTGCATTGCATTGCACTAACGTTCTAACGTTGTGCACTGAAGAATAACATATGTTATGCACTTTTTGCATTGCATTGCACACCAGAACTACCTCATTCCCATGTTCATTAAAAACATAACGTGTGTTGCTGCATTGCATTGTATTTGATTGCATTGATTTGCATTGCTTCATTGCACTGCATTGCACTGCATTGCACTGCATTGCACTGCATTGCACTGCATTGCATTGCACTAACGATCTGACGTTGTGCACTGAAGAATAACATATAGGTTATGCACTTTTCGCATTGCATTGCACACCAGAACTACCTCATTCCCATGTTGATTAAAGACATAACGAGTGTTTTTCATTGCATTGTATTGCACTATATTGATTTGCATTGCTTTGCATTGCTTTGCATTGCTTTGCATTGCTTTGCATTGCTTTGCATTGCTTTGCATTGCTTTGCTTTGCATTGCTCTGCATTGCTCTGCATTGCTCTGCATTGCTCTGCATTGCATTGCATTGCATTGCATTGCTTTGCACTGCATTGCATTGCACTAACGATCTAACGTTGTGCACTGAAGAATAACATATGTTATGCACTTTTTGCATTGCATTGCACACCAGAACTACCTCATTCCCATGTTGATTAAAAACATAACGTGTGTTGTTGCATTGCTTTGCACTGCATTGCATTGCATTGCATGGCATTGCATTGCACTAACGATCTAACGTTGTGCACTGAAGAATAACATATAGGTTATGCACGTATTGCATTCCATTGCACACCAGAACTAAATCATTCCCATGTTCATTAAAGTCATAACGTGTATTGTTGCATTGCAGTGTATTGCATTGCTTTGCATTGCTTTGCATTGCTTTGCATTGCTTTGCATTGCTTTGCACTGCATTGCATTGCACAAACGATCTAACGTTGTGCACTGAAGAATAACATATAGGTTATGCTCTTTTCGCATTGCATTGCACACCAGAACTAAATCATTCCCATTTCATTAAAGTCATAACGTGTGTTGTTGCATTGCATTGCATTGCATTGCATTGCATTGCATTGCATTGCTTTGCACTGCATTGCATTGCATTGCATTGCATTGCACTAACGATCTAACTTTGTGCACGAAAGAATAACATATAGGTTATGCACTTTTTGCATTTCATTGGACACCAGACCTAAATCATTCCCATGTTCATTAAAGAGATAACGTTTGTTGGTGCATTGCATTGCATTGCACTAGCGATGTAACGTTGTGCACTCAAAAATAACATATAGGTTATGCACTTTTTGCATTTCATTGCATTGCACACTAGAAATACCTCATTCCCATGTTGATTAAAGACATAACGTGTGTTGTTGCATTGCATTGCATTGCATTGATTTGCAATGCCTTGTACTGCATTGCATTGCTTTGCATTGCACTAACGATCTAACTTTGTGCACTGAAGAATAACATAGGTTATGCACTTTTCGCATTGCATTGCATGCCAGACTACTAAATCATTCCCATGTTCATTAAGATAACGTGTGTTGTTGCAATTGCATTGCATTGCATTTTATTGCACAAACGATCTAACGTTGTGCACTGAAGAAAAACATATAGGTTATGCACTTTTTGCATTGCATTGCATTGCACATCAGAACTAAATCATTCCCATGTTCATTAAAGAGATAATGTTTGTTGTTGCATTGCATTGCATTGCATTGCACAAACGATCTAACGTTTTGCTCTGAAGAATAACATATAGGTTATGCACTTTTCGCATTGCATTGCACACCAGAAATAAATCATTCCCATGTTCTTTAAAGAGATGATATGTGTGTTGTTGCATTGCATTGCACTAGCGATGTAACGTTGTGCACTGAAGAATAACATATAGGTTATGCACTTTTTGCATTGCATTGCATTGCACACTAGAACTTAACCATTCCCGTGTTCATTAAAGAGATGGTATGTGTGTTGTTGCATTGCATTGCACTAACGATCTAACGTTGTGCACTGAAGAATAACATATAGGTTATACACTTTTTGCATTGCATTGCACACTAGAACTTAACCATTCCCATGTTCATTAAAGAGATAACGTGTGCTGTTGCATTGCATTGCACTAAGGATCTAACGTTGTGCATTGAAGAATAACATATAGGCTATGCACTTCTTGCATTGCATTACACACCAGAAGTAACTCATTCCCAAACTACATTGCATTGCATTTCACACAAGATCAAACTTTGTGCATTGAAGAATAAGCTATGAGTGCATCACAAACATACAATAACTATCTCAACTATCTACATTCCACTGCATAAAATATCTAACTGATATAGTTAGATATAATAATAATACATTATTATTCAACGCTAATTCTTAGATCGTTTGTGCAATGCAACACTCATGTTTTCATTGCACATGAGGTATGAAGTAGTTTATTCTATGCATTGTAATGCAAGAGGTAAATGCAATAATTTCCCTTAAAAGAATAAATGAATAAGTTAGTTATTGTGCACTGCCAATGCACATATGTCATGTGTCAAATCAGGGCTACAGAGGTCCCTCTTGTCTTATATAACATCACAAGAAGTCAGTCTTGTATGTTTAGTAAGCCAGACAGTAGTCCATATTTGACTGATTGAACATATTTTTGGCAAAAGAGTCCTCAAAAGGTATTTTGTGTATATTATAAACTTATAGACTCCTTCTGATGTTAAATCAGCCATAGAGAGGTGCATATTTGACCTATTGAACTTATTTCTGGTCAAAGGGTCCTCAAAGGTTTTTAAACAAACTTATAGACTCCTTTTGATGTTACATCACCCATAAAAAAAAGTACATTTTTGACCTACTAAACATATTTCTGCCAAGAGACCATGAAACTTAACTCACTATACGTACATATTGACTTCTCGTGATGTTAACTCAGGCAAGGGGTAGTCGATATTTGACCGATTGAACACATTTTTGGCCAAAGAGGCCTCGAAATGTTTTTTTTTTTACTCTTATAAATTTATAGACTCCTTCTGATGTTAAATCAGCCATATTTCAACTACTGGGAAAAAGAGTACTCGATCTTGAACTTTCTGTACATACTCTAGACATCTTCTGATGCTTCATAAGCCATTTAGAAGTCCATATCTGACCTGTTAAACTTATTTCTGGTCAATGGGTCCTAAAAGGTTTTAAATATATATAATCTTATATAATATATAATACTTAAGCTATATAATCTTATAGACTAATTCTGATGTTAAATCAGCCATACAGAGGTCACTTTTTTTACCTACTAAACATAATTCGGGCCAAAGAGTACTCAAACTTGAGCTTTCCTTGATCTTGGGCTTTCTATACATACTCATAGACTCCTTCTGGTGCTTCATAAGCCATATAGATGTCCATATCTGACCTTTTGAACTTATTTGTGGTCAAAGTGTCCTCAAAAGTTTTCAAACTATAGAAAGTTAAAGACTGCTTTTGATTATAAATCAGCTATACAGAGGTCCCCTTTTGAACTACTGAGAAATATTTCTGGCCAAAGAGTCCTCGATCTTATGCTTTCTATACATACTCATAGACTCCTTCTGATGCCTCATAAGCCATATAGATGTCCATATCTGACCTTTTGAACTTATTTGTGGTCAAAGTATCCTAAAAAAAATTCAAACTATATAAAGTTATAGACTCCTTTTGATGATAAGTCAGCTATACAGAGGTCCCCTTTTGACCTCCTGAACGTATTTCTGGCCAAAGAGTCCTCGATCTTGCGTTTTCGATACATACTCATAGACTCCTTCTGATGCTTCATAAGCCATATAGATGTCCATATCTGACCTTTTGAACTTATTTGTGGTCAAAGTGTCCTCAAAATTTTTCAAACTATAGAAAGTTATAGACTCCTTTTGATGATAAGTCAGCTATACAGAGGTCCCCTTTTGACCTCCTGAACATGTTTCTGGCCAAAGAGTCCTCGATCTTGGGATTTCTATACATACTCATAGACTCCTTCTGGTGCTTCATAAGCCATATAGATGTCTATATCTGACCTTTTGAACTTATTTGTGGTCAAAGTGTCCTATAAAAAAATTCAAACTATATAAAGTTATAGACTCCTTTTGATGATAAATCAGCTATACAGAGGTCCCCTTTTGACCTACTGAACATATTTCTGGCCAAAGAGTCCTTGATCTTGGGCTTTCTATACATACTCATAGACTTCTTCTGATGCTTCATAAGCCATATAGATGTCCATATCTGACCTTTTGAACTTTGTGGTCAAAGTGTCCTCAAAAGTTTTCAAACTATATAAAGTTAAAGACTCCTTTTGATGATAAATCAGCTATACAGAGGTCCCCTTTTGACCTCCAGAACATATTTCTGGCCAAAGAGTCCTCGATCTTGGGCTTTCTATATATACTAATAGACTGCTTCTGATGCTTCATAAGCCATATAGATTTCCATATCTGACCTTTTGAACTTATTTGTGGTCAAAGTATCCTAAAAAAATTTCAAACTATATAAAGTTATAGACTCCTTTTGATGATAAATCAGCTATACAGAGGTCCCCTTTTGACCTACTGAACATATTTCTGGCCAAAGAGTCCTTGATCTTGGGGCTTTCTATACATACTCATAGACTCCTTCTGATGCTTCATAAGCCATATAGATGTCCATATCTGACCTTTTGAACTTATTTGTGGTCAAAGAGTCCTATGAAAAAAATTCAAACTATATAAAGTTATAGACTCCTTTTGATGATAAATCAGCTATACAGAGTTCCCCTTTTGACCTTCTGGCCAAAGAGTCCTTGATCTTGGGGCTTTCTATACATACTCATAGACTCCTTCTGATGCTTCATAAGCCATATAGATGTCCATATCTGACCTTTTGAACTTATTTGTGGTCAAAGTGTCCTAAAAAAATTTCAAACTATATAAAGTTATAGACTCCTTTTGATGATAAATCAGCTATACAGAGGTCCCCTTTTGAACTACTGAACATATTTCTGGCCAAAGAGTCCTCGATCTTGGGATTTCTATACATACTCATAGACTCCTTCTGGTGCTTCATAAGCCATATAGATGTCTATATCTGACCTGTTGAACTTATTTGTGGTCAAAGTGTGCTAAAAAAAATTAAAACTATATAAAGTTATAGACTCCTTTTGATGATAAGTCAGCTACACAGAGGTCCCCTTTTGACCTCCTGAACATATTTCTGGCCAAAGAGTCCTCGATCTTGGGCTTTCTATACATACTCATAGACTCCTGGTGCTTCATAAGATATGGATTTCCATATCTGACCTTTTGAACTTATTTGTGGTCAAAGTGTCCTCAAAATTTTTCAAACTATAGAAAGTTATAGTCTCCTTTTGATGACAAATCAGCTATACAGAGGTCAACTTTTGACCTCCTAAACATATTTCTGGCCAAACAGTCCTTGATCTTGGGCTTTCTATACATACTCATAGACTCCTTCTGATGCCTCATAAGCCATGTAGATGTCCATATCTGACCTTTTGAACTTATTTGTGGTCAAAGTGTCCTAAAAAAAATTCAAACTATATAAAGTTATAGACTACTTTTGATGATAAATCAGCTATATAGAGGTCCCCATTTGACCTCCTGAACATATTTCTGGCCAAAGAGTCCTTGATCTTGGGCTTTCTATACATACTCATAGACCACTTCTGATGCTTCATAAGCCATATAGATGTCCATATCTGACCTTTTGAACTTATTTTTGGTCAAAGTGTCCTAAAATTTTTCAAACCATAATAGTTATAGACTCCTTTTAAAGATAAATCAGCTATACAGAGGGCCCCTTTTGACCTACTGAACGTATTTCTGGCCAAAGAGTCCTCGATCTTGCGTTTTCGATACATACTCATAGACTCCTTCTGATGCTTCATAAGCCATATAGATGTCCATATCTGACCTTTTGAACTTATTTGTGGTCAAAGTGTCCTCAAAATTTTTCAAACTATAGAAAGTTATAGACTCCTTTTGTTGATAAATCAGCTATACAGAGGTCCCCTTTTGACCTCTTGAACATATTTCTGGCCAAAGAGTCCTCGATCTTGGGCTTTCTATACATACTCATAGACTCCTTCTGATGATTCATAAGCCATATAGATGTCCATATCTGACCTTTTGAACTTATTTGTGGTCAAAGTGTCCTCAAAATTTTTCAAACTATATAAGGTTATAGACTCCTTTTGATGATAAATCAACAGAGGTCCCCTTTTGACATCCTAAACATATTTCTGGCCAAAGAGTCCTTGATCTTGGGCTTTCTATACATACTCATAGACTCCTTCTGATGCTTCATAAGCCATATAGATGTCCATATCTGACCTTTTGAACTTTGTGGTCAAAGTGTCCTCAAAAGTTTTCAAACTATATAAAGTTAAAGACTCCTTTTGATGATAAATCAGCTATACAGAGGTCCCCTTTTGACCTCCAGAACATATTTCTGGCCAAAGAGTCCTCGATCTTGGGCTTTCTATATATACTAATAGACTGCTTCTGATGCTTCATAAGCCATATAGATTTCCATATCTGACCTTTTGAACTTATTTGTGGTCAAAGTGTCCTAAAAAAAATTCAAACTATGTAAGTTATAGAATCCTTTTGATGATAAATCAGCTATACAGAGGTCCCATTTTGACCTCCTGAACATATTTCTGGCCAAAGAGTCCTTGATCTTGGGCTTTCTATACATACTCATAGACGCCTTCTGATGCTTCATAAGCCATATAGATGTCCATATCTGACCTTTTGAACTTATTTGTGGTCAAAGTGTCCTAAAATTTTTCAAACCATATATAGTTATAGACTCCTTTTAAAGATAAATCAGCTATACAGAGGGCCCCTTTTGACCTACTGAACGTATTTCTGGCCAAAGAGCCCTCGATCTTGCGTTTTCGATACATACTCATAGACTTCTTCTGATGCTTCATAAGCCATATAGATGTCCATATCTGACCTTTTGAACTTTGTGGTCAAAGTGTCCTCAAAAGTTTTCAAACTATATAAAGTTAAAGACTCCTTTTGATGATAAATCAGCTATACAGAGGTCCCCTTTTGACCTCCAGAACATATTTCTGGCCAAAGAGTCCTCGATCTTGGGCTTTCTATATATACTAATAGACTGCTTCTGATGCTTCATAAGCCATATAGATTTCCATATCTGACCTTTTGAACTTATTTGTGGTCAAAGTGTCCTAAAAAAAATTCAAACTATGTAAGTTATAGAATCCTTTTGATGATAAATCAGCTATACAGAGGTCCCATTTTGACCTCCTGAACATATTTCTGGCCAAAGAGTCCTCGATCTTATGCTTTCTATACATACTCATAGACTCCTTCTGGTGCTTCATAAGCCATATAGATGTTTATATCTGACCTTTTGAACTTATTTGTGGTCAAAGTGTACTATAAAAAAATTCAAACTATATAAAGTTATAGACTCCTTTTGATGATAAATCAGCTATACAGAGGTCCCCTTTTGACCTACTGAACATATTTCTGGCCAAAGAGTCCTTGATCTTGGGGCTTTCTATACATACTCATAGACTCCTTCTGATGCTTCATAAGCCATATAGATGTCCATATCTGACCTTTTGAACTTATTTGTGGTCAAAGTGTCCTATAAAAAAAATTCAAACTATATAAAGTTATAGACTTCTTTTGATGATAAATCAGGTATACAGAGGTCCCCTTTTGACCTCCTGTACATATTTCTGGCCAAAGAGTCCTCGATCTTGGGCTTTCTATACATACTCATAGACTCCTTCTGATGCTTCATAAGCCATATAGATGTCCATATCTGACCTTTTGAACTTATTTCTGGTCATCAAATTTTTTAAACTATATAAAGTTATAGACTCTTTCTGATGACAAATCAGCTATTCAGAGGTCCCCTTTTGACCTACTGAACATATTTCTGGCCAAAGAGTCCTCGATCTTATGCTTTCTGTACATACTCATAGACTCCTTCTGATGCCTCATAAGCCATATAGATGTCCATATCTGACCTTTTGAACTTATTTGTGGTCAAAGTGTCCTAACATTTTTTCAAACTATATAAAGTTATAGACTTCTTTTGATGATAAATCAGCTATACAGAGGGCCCCTTTTGATCTACTGAACATGTTTCTGGCCAAAGAGTCCTCAATCTTGGGCTTTCTATACATACTCATAGATTCCTTCTGATGCTTCATAAGCCATATAGATGTCTATATCTGACCTTTTGAACTTATCTTTGGTCAAAGTGTCCTCGAAATTTTTCAAACTATATAAAGTTATAGACTCCTTCTGATAATAAATCAGCTATACCAAGGTCACCTTTTGACCTTCTGAACATATTTCTGGCCAAAGAGTTCTTGAACATTATCTTGCTATACTACAGATTGACTTGTTGTGATGTTATATTAACCAGCCAGTAGTCTATTTTTTACCTTCTGAACATATTTCTGGCCAGAGTCCGTGAACATCAACTCGCTATACATATAGACTGACTTCTCTTAATGTAAAATCAGGCAGACAGTAGTCCATATTTGACTGATTGAAAAAAAAAATTGACCAAAGAGTTCTCTAAAGGATTTTGTCTATCATAAATGTATAGACTCAGCCATACAGAAGTCCATATTTGACCTTCTGAACATATTTCTGGCCAGAGACCTTGAACATTTACCTTACTATTTATATTTCTCCTACCATAAAGACTTCTCGTGATGTTATGTCAGCCAGACTGTAGCCATATTTGACTGATTTAACATGTTTTTGGCCAAAGAATCCTCAAAATGTTTTTTACTCTTAGAAACTCATAGACTCCTTCTGATGTTAAATCGGCCATACAGAAGTCCATATTTGACCCAAGGAATGTATTTATGGCCATAGAGTTCTCGATCTTGACCTTTCTATACATACTCATAGACTCCTTCTAATGTTACATAAGCCATATAGATATCCATATCTGACCTTTTTAACTTATTTCTGGTCATCAAAAGTTTTTAAACTATATAAAGTTATAGACTCTTTCTGATGATAAATCAGCTATACAAAGGTCACCTTTTGACCTTTTGAACATATTTCTGGCCAAAGAGTTCTTGAACATTATCTTGCTTGAACTTTTGACTTTTGACTACAGATTGACTTGTTGTGATGTTATATTAACCAGCCAGTAGTCTATTTTTGACCTACTGAAAATATTTCTGGCCAGAGTCCGTGAACATTAACTCACTATACAATATAGACTGACTTCTTGCAATGCCAAACCAGGCAGGCAGTAGTCCATATTTGACCGATTGAAAAAAAATGTGACCAAAGAGTTCTCAAAAGGATTTTGTCTGTCATAATCTATAGACTCCTTCTGATGTCCGAAAATATTACTGGCCAAAGAGTCCTTAAAGATTAACACTATACATTCAGATTGATATCTTCGGATGTTATATCATCATGACAAAAGTCCATATTTGACATACTGAAAGTTTTTTCTGGTCAAAGAGTCTCAACTTGACCATTCTATATATACTCATTGACTCTTTCTGATTCTTCATTAGCTATATAGATGTCCATATCTGGCGAATTGAAAATATTTTTGGCAAAAAGGTCCTCACAAGTTAACTTACTAAATACTCATAGACTTCTTCTGATGATACATCACTTTAACAGGTATGTGACCCTCTGAATATATTTTTGGCCAAAGAATCATTGAACATTAACTCTCTATACATATTGACTCTTTTACTAGAAATATGTTCAGTAGGTAAATTATGGAGTACTCTCTGGCTGATGAAGCACTAAATGGAGTCAATGAGCATGTATAGAAAGTTCAAGTACATAGACTCGTTGGCCAAAAAAAAAAAAAAAAAAAAATGTCATTATGGACTGTTGACTGGCCGATGTACTATCTGAAGGAGTCTATAAGTGTGAATAGAAAGTTCAAGATCAAGGACTCTTCAGTCAGAAATATGTTCAACATGTTAAATCTGAACTACTTTATGGCTAAAGAAACAAAATGAAAGAGTCTATAATTATGAATAGAAAGTTCAAGCTCAAAATCTCTTTGGTCAGAAATATGTTCAACATGTCAAATCTGGACTACTGTATGGCTGAAGAAACATCAGAAGTAAATGATTATGTATAGAAAGTTCAAGTTCATAGACTCTTCGGGCAGAAAAATGTTCAGTAGGTCAATTGTGGACAATTATCTGGCTGATGAAACATCAGAAGGAGTATGTATAGAAAGAATAAGATCAAGGTCTCTTTGGCCAGAAATATGTTCAATTGATCAAATTTTGAAATACTATATTGCTGTTGTAAAATCAGGAGTCATTGAGTATGTATTGAAAAATGTTCATAGACTCATTGGTCAGAAATAGGTTTAATAGGTCATATTGATACAATACAATACAATAATGTTTTGCTATTGTAACATCAGAAGGAAATCAAGAGAAATAGAGAAATCAAGATTATAAACCCATCGCTCAGAAATGAGTTTAGTAGTCAATTATGGATCATTTTTTGGCTGAAGTACTATCTGAAAGCGTCTATGAGTACGTATAGAAAGATCAAGGACTCTTCCAGCCAGAAATATGTTCAATTGTCAAATATGGATAATAGCCTGGGTGATGAAAAATCAGAAGGAGATAGTAATTCTGTATAGATAATTAAAGTTCTAGGTCTCTTTGGCCAGATATATGTTCAATGGGTCAAATTTGGACTAACAATATGGTTGATTTAACATCAAAAGTAGTCGATGAGAATGAATATAAACATACCTTTTGACGACTCTTTTGGCCAGAAATATGTTCTCTTGGTCAAATATGGACTACTGTATGGTGGATGTAAAATCAAAAATAGTCTAGGAGAAGGAACAGTAAGTTAAACTTTGATGATTCTTTTGCCAGAAATATGTTCAGTAGGTCAATAACTGACTTCTGTCTCAATGATGAAACATCAGAACAAGCCTATGATTATGTATAGAACGATCAAGATCGAGGACACTTTGGTTATAGAAATGTTCACTAGGTCAAATTTGAACCATACTGTATGGCTGATGAAACATCAGAAGGATTGTAAAAGCAATTAGTCTCATGTCTCATGTCTAGAAATATGTTCAAAATATAAAATTTGAACTACTGTTCAAATACATTGGATAGCAGATAATTAATTAACAAGTCTACAAGTATGTTTAGAAAGTTCAAGATCGAGGACTCTATGGTCAGAAATATATTCAATGGGTCAAGTATGGACATCTTTCAGGCTGATGAAACATCAGAAGCTGTCAATGAGCATGTACAGAAAGGTCAAGATCAGGGACTCTTTGACCAGAAATATATTAGTAGGTCAAATATGGACTTTTGTATGGCTAATGTATGATTAAGAGAAGTCAATAAGCAGAGAAAGTTAATGTTCAAAGACTCTTTGGCCAAAAATGTGTTCAGTAGTTCAAATAGGAACCTCTGTATGGCTGAATTAACATAATAAGAAACCCTTTGAGGACCATTTGACCAGAAATAAGTTCAGTAGGTCAAATATGGAATTATATATGTGGCTTATGAACCATCAGAAGGAGTCTAGGAGTGAGAATGCAAAGTTCAAGATTGAGGACTCTTTTTTATCAGAAGGAGTCTATAACTTTATATAGTTTGAAAAATTTTGAGGACACTTTGACCAGAAATAAGTTCAAAAGGATAGATATGGACATCTATATGGCTTATGAAGCATCAGAAGGAGTCTATGAGTATGTATAGAAAGCCCAAGATCGAGGACTCTTTGGCAAGAAATATGTTCCTTGGGTCAAATATGGAATTCTGTATGTCTGACGTAACATCAGAAAGAGTCAACAAGTATATATGAAAAGGTCAAGTTTCGAGTACTCACTCCTTGGTCAGAAAAAAATTCGGTAGGTAAAATATGGACTTTTGTCAGGATGATATAACATCCGAAGATATCAGTCTGAATGTATAGTGTTAATCTTTTAGGACTCTTTGGCCAGAAATATGTTCAGTATAGGTCAAAAGGGGCCCTCTGTATAGCTGATTTATCATCAGAAGGAGACTATAACTTTATATAGTTTGAAAAAATTTTGAGGACACTTTG
Source organism: Rutilus rutilus (assembly GCF_951802725.1). NCBI lineage: Eukaryota > Metazoa > Chordata > Actinopteri > Cypriniformes > Leuciscidae > Rutilus > Rutilus rutilus. The sequence continues at coordinate 7,907,190 of NC_140226.1, read as the reverse complement.
ACCACAAATAAGTTCAAAAGGTCAGATATGGACATCTATATGGCTTATGAAGCATCAGAAGGCGTCCATGAGTATGTATAGAAAGCCCAAGATCAAGGACTCTTTGGCCAGAAATATGTTCAGGAGGTCAAAATGGGACCTCTGGATAGCTGATTTATCATCAAAAGGATTCTATAACTTACATAGTTTGAAATTTTTTAGGACACTTTGACCACAAATAAGTTCAAAAGGTCAGATATGGAAATCTATATGGCTTATGAAGCATCAGAAGGAGTCTATGAGTATGTATAGAAAGCCCAAGATCGAGGACTCTTTGGCCAGAAATATGTTCTGGAGGTCAAAAGGGGACCTCTGTATAGCTGATTTATCATCAAAAGGAGTCTATAACTTTATATAGTTTGAAAAAATGTTAGGACACTTTGACCACAAATAAGTTCAAAAGGTCAGATATGGAAATCTATATTGCTTATGAAGCATCAGAAGGCGTCTATGAGTATGTATAGAAAGCCCAAGATCGAGGACTCTTTGGCCAGAAATATGTTCTGGAGGTCAAAAGGGGACCTCTGTATAGCTGATTTATCATCAAAAGGAGTCTATAACTTTATATAGTTAGAAAAAATGTTAGGACACTTTGACCACAAATAAGTTCAAAAGGTCAGATATGGAAATCTATATGGCATATGAAGCATCAGAAGGCGTCTATGAGTATGTATAGAAAGCCCAAGATCGAGGACTCTTTGGCCAGAAATATGTTCTGGAGGTCAAAAGGGGACTTCTGTATAGCTGATTTATTTTTAAAAGGAGTCTATAACTTTATATAGTTTGAAAAATTTTAGGACACTTTGACCACAAATAAGTTCAAAAGGTCAGATATGGACATCTATATGGCTTATGAAGCATCAGAAGGAGTCTATGGGTATGTATAGAAAGCCCAAGATCGAGGACTCTTTGGCCAGAAATATGTTCTGGAGGTCAAAAGGGGACCTCTGTATAGCTGATTTATCATCAAAAGCAGTCTTTAACTTTCTATAGTTTGAAAACTTTTGAGGACACTTTGACCACAAATAAGTTCAAAAGGTCAGATATGGACATCTATATGGCTTATGAAGCACCAGAAGGAGTCTATGAGTATGTATAGAAAGCCCAAGATCAAGGACTCTTTGGCCAGAAATATGTTCAGTAGGTCAGAAGGGGCCCTCTGTTTAGCTGATTTATCATCAAAAGGAGTCTATAACTATCTATAGTTTGAAAAAATGTTAGGACACTTTGACCACAAATAAGTTCAAAAGGTCAGATATGGACATCTATATGGCTTATGAAGCATCAGAAGGAGTCTATGAGTATGTATAGAAAACGCAAGATTGAGGACTCTTTGGCAAAAAATATGTTCAGTAGGCCTAACATCTGTATAGCTGATTTATCATCAAAAGGAGTCTATAACTTACTATAGTTTGAAAAATGTTAGGACACTTTGACCACAAATAAGTTCAAAAGGTCAGATATGGAAATCTATATGGCTTATGAATCATCAGAAGGAGTCTATGAGTATGTATAGAAAGCCGAAGATCGAGGACTCTTTGGCCAGAAATATGTTCAAGAGGTCAAAAGGGGACCTCTGTATAGCTGATTTATCAACAAAAGGAGTCTATAACTTTCTATAGTTTGAAAAATTTTGAGGACACTTTGACCACAAATAAGTTCAAAAGGTCAGATATGGACATCTATATGGCTTATGAAGCATCAGAAGGAGTCTATGAGTATGTATCGAAAATGCAAGATCGAGGACTCTTTGGCCAGAAATACGTTCAGTAGGTCAAAAGGGGCCCTCTGTATAGCTGATTTATCTTTAAAAGGAGTCTATAACTATTATGGTTTGAAAAATTTTAGGACACTTTGACCACAAATAAGTTCAAAAGGTCAGATATGGACATCTATATGGCTTATGAAGCATCAGAAGGAGTCTATGAGTATGTATAGAAAGCCCAAGATCAAGGACTCTTTGGCCAGAAATATGTTCTGGAGGTCAGAAGGGGCCCTCTGTTTAGCTGATTTATCATCAAAAGGAGTCTATAACTATCTATAGTTTGAAAAAATGTTAGGACACTTTGACCACAAATAAGTTCAAAAGGTCAGATATGGACATCTATATGGCTTATGAAGCATCAGAAGGAGTCTATGAGTATGTATAGAAAACGCAAGATTGAGGACTCTTTGGCAAAAAATATGTTCAGTAGGCCTAACATCTGTATAGCTGATTTATCATCAAAAGGAGTCTATAACTTACTATAGTTTGAAAAATGTTAGGACACTTTGACCACAAATAAGTTCAAAAGGTCAGATATGGAAATCTATATGGCTTATGAATCATCAGAAGGAGTCTATGAGTAGGTATAGAAAGCCGAAGATCGAGGACTCTTTGGCCAGAAATATGTTCAAGAGGTCAAAAGGGGACCTCTGTATAGCTGATTTATCAACAAAAGGAGTCTATAACTTTCTATAGTTTGAAAAATTTTGAGGACACTTTGACCACAAATAAGTTCAAAAGGTCAGATATGGACATCTATATGGCTTATGAAGCATCAGAAGGAGTCTATGAGTATGTATAGAAAGCCCAAGATCAAGGACTCTTTGGCCAGAAATATGTTCTGGAGGTCAAATGGGGACCTCTGAATAGCTGATTTATCATCAAAAGAAGTCTATAACTTTATATAGTTTGAATTTTTTTTAGGACACTTTCACCACAAATAAGTTCAAAAGGTCAGATATGGACATCTATATGGCTTATGAAGTATCAGAAGGAATCTATGAGTATGTATAGAAAGCCCAAGATCGAGGACTCTTTGGCCAGAAATATGTTCAGGAGGTCAAAAGGGGACCTCTGTATAGCTGACTTATCATCAAAAGGAGTCTATAACTTTATATAGTTTTAATTTTTTTTAGGACACTTTGACCACAAATAAGTTCAAAAGGTCAGATATGAACATCTATATGGCTTATGAAGCATCAGAAGAAGTCTATGAGTATGTATCGAAAACGCAAGATCGAAGGCTCTTTGGCCAGAAATATGTTCAGGAGGTCAAAAGGGGACCTCTGTATAGCTGATTTATCTTTAAAAGGAGTCTATAACTATATATGGTTTGAAAAATTTTAGGACACTTTAACCACAAATAAGTTCAAAAGGTCAGATATGGACATCTATATGGCTTATGAAGTATCAGAAGGAATCTATGAGTATGTATAGAAAGCCCCAAGATCAAGGACTGTTTGGCCAGAAATATGTTTAGGAGGTCAAAAGGACCTGTATTATAATTAGCTGATATAGCTGATTTATAATCAAAAGGAGTCTATAACTCTATATAGTTTGAATTTTTTTTAGGACACTTTGACAAGAAATAAGTTCAAAAGGATAGATATGGATATCTATATGGCTTATGAAGCATCAGAAGGAGTCTATGAGTATGTATAGAAAGCCCAAGATAGAGGTCTCTTTGGCCAGAAATATGTTCCTTGGGTCAAATATGGAATTCTGTATGTCTGACGTAACATCATAAAGAGTCAACAAGTATATATGGAAAGATCAAGTTTTGAGTACTCACTCCATGGCCAGAAAAAAATTCGGTAGGTCAAATATGGACTTTTGTCAGGATGATATAACATCCGAAGATATCAGTCTGCATGTATAGTGTTAATCTTTTAGGACTCTTTGGCCAGAAATATTTTCAGTAGGTCAAAAGGGGACCTCTGTATAGCTGATTTATCATCAGAAGGAGACTATAAATTTATATAGTTTGAAAAATTTTGAGGACACTTTGGTCAGAAATAAGTTCAAAAGGTCAGATATGGACATCTATATGGCTTATGAAGCATCAGAAGGAGTTGGACTATATGAATAGAAAGCCCAAGATCGAGGACTCTTTGGCCAAAAATATGTTCCTTGGGTCAAATATGAACTTCTTTATGGTGACGTAACATCATAAAAAGTCTATAAAGAGTATAAAGTAAGGTCAAGTTTCGAGTACTCCTTGGACAGAAAAAAATTCAGTGTCAAATTTGGACCTTTGTCAGGATGATATAACATCTTTAAGGACTCTTTGGCCAGAAATATGTTCAGTAGGTCAAAAGCGTACCTATGTATATAGCTCATTCTTATAACATTATGTGCTTTGCACAAATGATCTAACGTTGAGCATCATTAAAGAAACATAGGTTATGCACTTCGTGCATTGCATTGCTTTGCACACCAAAACTAACTCAATGCCATGTTCATTAGAGAGATAACATATGTGTTGTTGCTTTGCACAAACTGTCTAACAACGCACAACGCATTGAAGAATAACATATAGT